>NC_068438.1:56791402-56906402 GCF_023373465.1 Oncorhynchus keta | reverse complement strand
GGGGAGGCTTGCAAGCCGAAGAACACCATCCCAACCGTGAAGCATGGGGGAGGCAGCATCATGTTGTGGGGGTGCTTTGCTGCAGGATGGACTGGTGCACTTCACAAAATAGATGGCATGATAAGGAAGCAATATTATGTGGATATATTGAAGCAGCACCTCAAGACATCAGTCAGGAAGTTAAAGCTTGGTCGCAAATGGGTCTTCCAAATGAACAATGACCCCAAGCATACTTCCAAAGTTGTGGCAAAATGGCTTAAGGACAACAAAGTCAAGGTATTGGAGTGGCCATCACAAAGCCCTGACCTCAATCCTATAGAAAATGTGTGGGCGGAACTGAAAAAAGCGTGTGTGAGCAAGGAGGCCTACAAACCTGACTCAGTTACACCAGCTCTGTCAGGAGGAATGGGCCAAAATCCACCCAACTTATTGTGGGAAGGTTGTGGAAGGCTCCCTGAAACGTTTGACCCATGTTAAACAATGTAAAGGCAATGCTACCAAATACTAATTGAGTAAACTTCTCACCCACTGGGAATGTGATGAAAGAAATAATAGCTGAAATAAATCATTCTCTCTACTATTATTCTGACATTTCACATTCTTCAAATAAAGTGGTGATCCTAACTGACCTAAGACAGGGAATTTTTACTAGAAATAAATGTCAGGAATTGTGAAAAACTGAGTTGAAATGTATTTGGCTAAGGTATATGTAAACTTCCGACTTCAATTATTGTTACGTGACTAAGCTAATCATGTAAACTTTAATTATCTAGGAATTCCGGAGCACCACAGAAAATGTTGATTACAAAGTTATAATATTCTGAATATAACTATTCAGATATTTTAATATCTGATCAATTAGTCTTTTGATTAATTCATTATTAATCGTTACCTCATTAGTCTCATTCCAAATGTCGTAAAATTCTTGGTTATCTGCACAAACCCTAGTTTCCAATTTATCAGCAATATAAAAATTGGCTTAATTATTTATTTACCAACTAACTAAATAATCACAGAAATACATCACAAACAGTAGACATTGGTTACTAACAATGATAGAAAAGTCCCTAGTGGGCTAAGCCGATATGACAAAGCCGATATGACAGCCTGGTAGACAAAGGGGAGGGGGTGTGGACCGCTCAAGAGCAAGAAATTCATAGCTGATAACTACGCTCATAGAAATTGCTAATACTTTACATGAACGACCGCTCATTCGAAAATAAATTACAATATACATATTTACGAGTATGTCTTATTGTCTCTATGTGGTCGCCAACTGCTGGAGAGAGTCATCAGAAAAGTCAGTCTGTCGTGGTTATAGGTGGTTAGAATGGATACTTCAGAGTACCATTCGGAAATGTTTTCATAGAATAGCTGCTTCGGCGGTTGTCAGTATTCTCGTTCTAGACTTTCTAGTTGCAGACGAGTAAGTATACTTTGAAGATTTGTTCTTATTCTGTCGTGATCGATAGTGTCACGTCTGCTCCCGCTCTTCTCTTCCCCTGGCGCTTGAGGGTGCCAGATTACCCTGCAGGGTAACACGCTCCTGCCATCCATCACTCACACCTGCCCTTCCTCGTCACTCGTCATCAGCGATATTGGACTCACTTGGACTCACATGTCCTTTTCCCTAAATGAGTCTGTTCTCCGCTGCTGTCTTGTATTGTTTTGTCTTCTGAATTTGTTGTTGTTGTTGTTTGTTCTCGTCTCTGTCCGTTATAATGAAATGGTTTACTCTCCGTACCTGCTTTGTCTCAACAGCGTCATTTCCGCGTGACATATAGACTCAGAGTTGAACCATTTGCTACCTTAGCTTACACTGTAGGTCTTAATGATTTGAGACCACCGGTTTACCGTGGGTCTCTATGGGATGAAATGTACATTTCGTCACGGGTGGTTTTATACGGTTCAGTAAAAAAAGGGTGGTTCCATGACGCTGATGTAATGTCTATGCTCTTGTGGGCATGGTTACTGACTTGGTTAACTTGGTTAATGAAAACCCATATTTTCTTAGTTAGAAGGTTAACATCACATTACAACTTTTCACAAATAGTTTCATGTTTAATCACATACGTTTCACAATATTTAGATATAAACCTGATAGCTGGGAAATGGTCCCTTTAAGAGATCCAGTTGTGTGTGTTTCCTGTCCTTTGTGAGGTCACCAAATGAAACACACTCGACACGACTGTCCCGTAAGTGTCCACAGACCACTCCCACATTCTCAAAAGTGTCCCTTAAGTGTCCACAGACCACTCCCACATTCTCAAAAGTGGAAATATTGTTTAGTTCTCCCATTTTGGGGAATTAGGAGTTTGGCCAAGTGAAGTCCTTTGTTCTCTCTCAATACTGCATATCCAAAGGAGGAGCGGGTCTCTTCCAGGAATTTACGACCTGTTGTTAAGTCATAAAACTGTGGAGAGAGGGAGAGAGAGAGAGGGAGGGGTGGGGTGGGGTGGGGGGGGGGCTATGATCCTCCCCCCAGGACAGTCATGACAGTTCCCACTGCAATGTATGGTGATATCTTGCAACACAGAATCCTACCACAGCATAGTATGGCAGTGTAAATTGGGTGTCCTCCAAGGAAAAGGAAAATTAATCTTTGCATGAAACTCTTCTTCTGGATGTCCTGGGTTCGGGCAGCTCGCCATCCTTGTTGGAGCTGAATCCAAACCCCCTGTGCTGTTTTACAAACAGGATCCCACAATATATATACATCATGAGTACCTTTCATATAACCATTAATATAGTGCTACAAACAGGATCCCACAATATATATACATCATGAGTACCTTTCATATAACCATTAATATAGTGCTACAAACAGGATCCCACAATATATATATATCATGAGTACCTTTCATATAACCATTAATATAGTGCTACAAACAGGATCCCACAATATATATATATCATGAGTACCTTTCATATAACCATTAATATAGTGCTACAAACAGGATCCCACAATATATATATATCATGAGTACCTTTCATATAACCATTAATATAGTGCTTCGCTTTAATCTCTTACAGGAATTAGAAAATACAACTTAGTCAAAATTCTTTACACTTTAACTACAGCACCAGAATCACATGGACTGAACAATAGACCAGCCTGGGCAATGCAGGGGACTTTACACAACTACAGCACCAGAATCACATGGACTGAACAATAGACCAGCCTGGGCAATGCAGGGGACTTTACACAACTACAGCACCAACATGGACTGAACAATAGACCAGCCTGGGCAATGCAGAGGACTTTACACAACTACAGCACCAACATGGACTGAACAATAGACCAGCCTGGGCAATGCAGGGGACTTTACACAACTACAGCACCAACATGGACTGAACAATAGACCAGCCTGGGCAATGCAGAGGACTTTACACAACTACAGCACCAACATGGACTGAACAATAGACCAGCCTGGGCAATGCAGGGGACTTTACACAACTACAGCACCAGAATCACATGGACTGAACAATAGACCAGCCTGGGCAATGCAGGGGACTTTACACAACTACAGCACCAGAATCACATGGACTGAACAATAGACTAGCCCGGGCAAATGAAAAGTACTAGTGCTTACACGTACCAAATATAAAAAACATAACAGTGTACCAAATGGATTATGATACTAGTTAAACACATTTTATAAAAGTATGAAAACTAGTTCGCAAATCATGATTAGCATGATTACTAACGTTTGCTATTTCAATTGATCGTTAACTGAGCTATAGCCTAAATGTGAATGGCTTGTACAAATGCTTGGTTCAGTACGAACACGCACAAAATGCTAGCAATAGCTTAGCTAGCCTAATCGCTAGCAGCTCGTTCTTCATACGAAAACTCACCAAATCTTGGTGTAAATCTTTCCCTCAACCCCTTCACATAATGTTTGTGTAGATAATGTAATATCCAGTTCTCTCTTTTTAGTTTAGTCTTATGCAACTTGTCCACGATTCGAATCATGTTTATTCCATGGAATGACGGTTGGTCTTCACGCTCCGCTCTTTCTCAGCATATTGGCGCCAACTGGTGTATAACATGACTTTAGGGGAGGGACTAAGAGAAAATTGAGTTTTGATTGGCTCAAACTAAACGGTTCGTCATGCAGCTTCTGACAGCTGATTTGTTGTAGCTGTCAACTTAAACGTGTCAATAGCAATATAGTTTAATATGAATCTGGAATCTCACTAGTAACGATAAAGTAGTATAATATGATTGGTTACTGGAATCTCATTAGAGACGATATTCAACATTAGTTGACGTGCGTTACACAATGCATTTATTTTTAGAAATATTTACGACTAACTTATTCCTTGCCTCCCATTCTGAAACTAACTGCAGCTCTTTGTTAAGTGTTGCAGTCATTTCAGTCGCTGTAGTAGATGACGTGTGTAGTGTTGAGTCATCCAATTTCTCTCAGCTCATTAGTCATTTGTGTAAGCTATGCATTTTGCTAGAGTTTTTGCATCACAACACTGGGGCCTCCAATGTTTTATATGTATCACGTGGGTCCTGTTTCAGTAGAAATGACAGCAGACCTTCCTGTTAAGTGTCTGAGTGGTTTAAAGATGCTAATAACGGTCCTCTGAATACATCACAAAAAGGTTTGTTATCCTTCCACTGGTCTGCTATCCAGCCCTGGACTTTTCCCAGCCTTAAAGGCTTTAATTGCATCAAGAAATTCCTCCTCTGTAATTTACCTTCACATGAGTCTTTCTGTACAGATGTTAATTTTACTGTCACGCCCTGGTCGAAGTATTTTGTGTTTTTCTTTATGTATTTGGTCAGGCCAGGGTGTGACATGGGTTTTTGTATGTGGTGTGTAGCTTAGTGGGATTGTAGCTTAGTGGGGTGTTCTAGGAGAGTCTATGGCTGTCTGAAGTGGTTCTCAATCAGAGGCAGGTGTTTATCGTTGTCTCTGATTGGGAACCATATTTAGGAAGCCATATGCTTTGGTTGTATTGTGGGTGATTGTCCTGAGTGTCTTGATGTCCTTAGTCTGTGTTAGTTTGCACCAGTTAACTAACTTATTATCTCTATGCTGCAGTATTTAACTAACTTATTATCTCTATGCTACAGTATTTAACTAACTTATTATCTCTATGCTACAGTATTTAACTAACTTATTATCTCTATGCTACAGTATTTAACTAACTTATTATCTCTATGCTACAGTATTTAACTAACTTATTATCTCTATGCTACAGTATTTAACTAACTTATTATCTCTATGCTGCAGTATTTAACTAACTTATTATCTCTATGCTACAGTATTTAACTAACTTATTATCTCTATGCTACAGTATTTAACTAACTTATTATCTCTATGCTGCAGTATTTAACTAACTTATTATCTCTATGCTGCAGTATTTAACTAACTTATTATCTCTATGCTACAGTATTTAACTAACTTATTATCTCTATGCTACAGTATTTATTGTTATCCATCTGTTCTGTTAGTCCTTCAATGTCCTTTGTTAATATGGACTCTATTTACCGAAATGTCTTTAGTTTTATAGATGAGAACTGAATTGCATGGCCTCAAAGGCACATTTAAAAGTGTCCCCTACAATAAGGGGATCTGCTGTACCGATGTTATGTTGGAAAAATTATTCTGTCCAGGTGAACAGGTCAGGTCAGGATATTAAACCTCCATGTATATCTCACTAGGTCAGGATATTAAACCTCCATGTATATCTCACTATGTCAGGATATTAAACCTCCATGTATATCTCACTAGGTCAGGATATTAAACCTCCTCCATGTATATCTCACTAGGTCAGGATATTAAACCTCCATGTATATCTCACTAGGTCAGGATATTAAACCTCCATGTATATCTCACTAGGTCAGGATATTAAACCTCCTCCATGTATATCTCACTAGGTCAGGATATTAAACCTCCATGTATATCTCACTAGGTCAGGATATTAAACCTCCATGTATATCTCACTAGGTCAGGATATTAAACCTCCTCCATGTATATCTCACTAGGTCAGGATATTAAACCTCCTCCATGTATATCTCACTAGGTCAGGATATTAAACCTCCTCCATGTATATCTCACTAGGTCAGGATATTAAACCTCCTCCATGTATATCTCACTAGGTCAGGATATTAAACCTCCTCCATGTATATCTCACTTGGTCAGGATATTAAACCTCCATGTATATCTCACTAGGTCAGGATATTAAACCTCCATGTATATCTCACTAGGTCAGGTATTAAACCTCCTCCATGTATATCTCACTAGGTCAGGATATTAAACCTCCATGTATATCTCACTAGGTCAGGGTATTAAACCTCCATGTATATCTCACTAGGTCAGGATATTAAACCTCCTCCATGTATATCTCACTAGGTCAGGATATTAAACCTCCATGTATATCTCACTAGGTCAGGATATTAAACCTCCTCCATGTATATCTCACTAGGTCAGGATATTAAACCTCCATGTATATCTCACTAGGTCAGGATATTAAACCTCCTCCATGTATATCTCACTAGGTCATGATATTAAACCTCCTCCATGTATATCTCACTAGGTCAGGATATTAAACCTCCTCCATGTATATCTCACTAGGTCAGGATATTAAACCTCCTCCATGTATATCTCACTAGGTCAGGATATTAAACCTCCATGTATATCTCACTAGGTCAGGATATTAAACCTCCTCCATGTATATCTCACTAGGTCAGGATATTAAACCTCCTCCATGTATATCTCACTAGGTCAGGATATTAAACCTCCTCCATGTATATCTCACTAGGTCAGGATATTAAACCTCCTCCATGCATATCTCACTAGGTCAGGATATTAAACCTCCTCCATGTATATCTCACTAGGTCAGGATATTAAACCTCCATGTATATCTCACTAGGTCAGGATATTAAACCTCCTCCATGTATATCTCACTAGGTCAGGACATTAAACCTCCTCCATGTATATCTCACTAGGTCAGGATATTAAACCTCCATGTATATCTCACTTGGTCAGGATATTAAACCTCCATGTATATCTCACTTGGTCAGGATATTAAACCTCCATGTATATCTCACTAGGTCAGGATATTAAACCTCCTCCATGTATATCTCACTAGGTCAGGTCTGAATTGCATGGCCTCAAAAGGCACATTTAAAAGTGCCCCATACAATAAGGGGATCTGCTGTACCGATGTTATGTTGGAAAAATTATTCTGTCCAGGTGAACAGGTCAGGTCAGGATATTAAACCTCCATGTATATCTCACTAGGTCAGGATATTAAACCTCCATGTATATCTCACTAGGTCAGGATATTAAACCTCCATGTATATCTCACTAGGTCAGGATATTAAACCTCCATGTATATCTCACTAGGTCAGGATATTAAACCTCCATGTATATCTCACTAGGTCAGGATATTAAACCTCCATGTATATCTCACTAGGTCAGGATATTAAACCTCCTCCATGTATATCTCACTAGGTCAGGATATTAAACCTCCATGTATATCTCACTAGGTCAGGATATTAAACCTCCATGTATATCTCACTAGGTCAGGATATTAAACCTCCATGTATATCTCACTAGGTCAGGATATTAAACCTCCTCCATGTATATCTCACTAGGTCAGGATATTAAACCTCCATGTATATCTCACTAGATCAGGATATTAAACCTCCTCCATGTATATCTCACTAGGTCAGGATATTAAACCTCCATGTATATCTCACTTGGTCAGGATATTAAACCTCCATGTATATCTCACTTGGTCAGGATATTAAACCTCCATGTATATCTCACTAGGTCAGGATATTAAACCTCCATGTATATCTCACTAGGTCAGGGTATTAAACCACCGAGTCGATGGGTACCAGTACCGAGTCGATGGGTACCAGTACCGAGTCGATGGGTACCAGTACCAGGTCGATGGGTACCAGTACCAGGTCGATGGGTACCAGTACCAGGTCGATGGGTACCAGTACCAGGTCGATGGGTACCAGTACCAGTCGATGGGTACCAGTACCAGAGTCGATGGGTACCAGTACCAGGTCGATGGGTACCAGTACCAGGTCGATGGGTACCAGTACCAGGTCGATGGGTACCAGTACCAGGTCGATGGGTACCAGTACCAGGTCGATGGGTACCAATACCGAGTCGATGGGTACCAGTAGGTACCAATACCAGGTCGATGGGTACCAGTACCGAGTCGATGGGTACCAGTACCGAGTCGATGGGTACCAGTACCAGGTCGATGGGTACCAGTACCAGGTCGATGGGTACGAGGTAGTTGAGGTAGATATGTACATATAGGTGGGGATAAAGTGACTAGGCAGCAGGCCAGATAATAAAAACTGTAGCAGCAGGAAGAGGTGTTATCAAGACTTCTTCACGAGGTTGTTGGTGTGTCGGAACCATGATATTTCCTAAGTGATGTGGACACTGAGGAACTTGAAGCTGTCGACCCACTCCACTACAGCCCCATCGATCTAGATCGGGGAATATTCGGCCCTCCATTTCCTGTAGTCCACGATAAGCTGACGTTAATGGAGAGGTTGTTTTCTTGGCACCACACTGCCAGGTCACTGACTTCCTCCCTAATAGGCTGCCTCATCATCATCGGTGATCAGGCCAACCAATGTTGGGTCGTCAGAAATGATGATGGTAATGGAGTCGTGCTTGGCCACGTAATGGCCATGTAATGATGGTGTTGGAGTCGTGCTTGGCCATGCAGTCATAGGTGAACAGGAAGTACAGGAGGGGACTGAGCACGCATCCCTGAGGGGCCCCTGTGTTGAGGGTCAGCGTGCCAGGAGCAGCCCGTCAGGAAGTCCAAGATATAGGATACAGATGCTGAGAGAGGTGTTCAGTCCCAGGTTCTTGAGCTTAGTGATGAGCTTGGAGGGCACTATGGTGTTGAATGCTCTGTTATAGTCAATGAACAGCATTCTTCACATAGGTGTTGCTCTGGTCCAGGTGGGAGAGGGCGGTGTGGAGCAATATAGTTTGCGTCATCTGTTGGGGCGGTATGAGAACTGGTGTGGGTCCAGAGTGTCATAATGGTGCTGATGTGAGCCATGACCAGACAGTCAAAGCATTTCATTGCTACAGATGTGAGTGCTATGGGGCGATATAAATTTAGGCAGGTTACCTTGGCGTTCATGGTCCCGCTGCTCAATCCTTTAGCTCAGTGCGGAAGTTGTCTGTAATCTATGGCTTCTGTTTGGGATATCTACATCCTCGGGTTTGGCCATTGTAAATAAAAAATAAACAAATACGGTCCATGTGGGAACGACGTTGTCGATGCTCTTGAAGCCGGTGACTGACGTAGTAAACTCTTCAATGCTATAGGATCAATACCAGAACATATTCCAGTCTGTGCTAACGAAACAGTCCTGTAGCTTAGCATCCGCTTCATTGGACCACTTCTGAAAAGAGCGAATCACTGGTACTTCCTGTTTGAGTTTTTTGTTGTAAGCAGAAATTTAGGATAGAGTTAAGGTCAGATTGGCCAATTGGAGGGCTAGGGAAAGTTATGTATGCATTTCTGTGTGTTGAGTAAAGGTGATCTTGAGTTTAGTCGCCTCTAGTTGCACAGGTGACAAGCTGGTAAAAAATGTGGTAAAACAGATTGAAGTTTCCCTGCATTAAAGTCCCCGGCCACTAGGAGCGCCACCTCTGGATGTGCATTTTCTTCTTCGCTCATGGCCCTATACAGCTCGTTACTTGCCGTCTTAGGGCCAGCATCGGTTGTGGTGGTAAATAGACTGCTACAAAAAATAGAGATAAACTCTATAAATAATATGGTCTGCAGTTTATCATGGGATATTTTAACTCAGGCGTTCAAAACCTCCAGACACACACAAACACACAATTAAAGGTGTTTGGATCACTCTATTAAAAGACAGAGATGTAAAAAAAAAAAAAAAGTTCCATCGTTTTACAGGATCATGGACCACGCATTTAATCACTGGCCCAAATCACTGACAAGCAGAGTCAGAGAGTTGAGTTTTCGGTTGTTGGGATTAGCCGAGCTGGCTCATTCCGTGTTCACACACAGGGAACTTCAAATGAATATAGATAGATTATTCATCTTTCTTTGCCGAGCCTAACGAGTCCATGCATGTAATCTCATCAACAGACTCTGGAGTCTGGGAGAGAAGTCAGCAACCACAACTAATAATGACGGATGACAAAATCACAGACTCTAACGGCAACCATCAGCACTACGAAACCCACTATGTTCATCTGGGACGCTTCAACAGTAAAACAGCCCAATAATAATAATATAATAATAATAATAATATAATATAATAATAATAATATAATATAATAATAGCCCAAACGGGGCCAAGTTAAAAGTAGGGCACTACATAGGGAATAGGGCACAGCTTTGTAGGGCACTACATAGGGAATAGGGCACAGCTTTGTATGGCACTACATAGGGAATAGGGCACAGCTTTGTAGGGCACTACATAGGGAATAGGGCACAGCTTTGTATGGCACTACATAGGGAATAGGGCACAGCTTTGTAGGGCACTACATAGGAATAGGGCACAGCTTTGTAGGGCACTACATAGGAATAGGGCACAGCTTTGTATGGCACTACATAGGGAATAGGGCACAGCTTTGTAGGGCACTACATAGGGAATAGGGCACAGCTTTGTATGGCACTACATAGGGAATAGGGCACAGCTTTGTATGGCACTACATAGGGAATAGGGCACAGCTTTGTATGGCACTACATAGGGAATAGGGCACAGCTTTGTATGGCACTACATAGGGAATAGGGCACAGCTTTGTAGGGCACTACATAGGGAATACATTTACATTACATTTAAGTCATTTAGCAGACGCTCTTATCCAGAGCGACTTACAAATTGGTGCATACACCTTATGACATCCAGTGGAACAGCCACTTGCATCTAAATCTTTTAGGGGGGTGAGAAGGATTACTTACCCTTACTTACCCTATCCTAGGTATTCCTTGAAGAGGTGGGGTTTCAGGTGTCTCCGGAAGGTGGTGATTGACTCCGCTGTCCTGGCGTCGTGAGGGAGTTTGTTCCACCATTGGGGGCCAGAGCAGCGAACAGTTTTGACTGGGCTGAGCGGGAACTGTACTTCCTCAGTGGTAGGGAGGCGAGCAGGCCAGAGGTGGATGAACGCAGTGCCCTTGTTTGGGTGTAGGGCCTGATCAGAGCCTGGAGGTACTGAGGTGCCGTTCCCCTCACAGCTCCGTAGGCAAGCACCATGGTCTTGTAGCGGATGCGAGCTTCAACTGGAAGCCAGTGGAGAGAGCGGAGGAGCGGGGTGACGTGAGAGAACTTGGGAAGGTTGAACACCAGACGGGCTGCGGCGTTCTGGATGAGTTGTAGGGGTTTAATGGCACAGGCAGGGAGCCCAGCCAACAGCGAGTTGCAGTAATCAAGACGGGAGATGACAAGTGCCTGGATTAGGACCTGCGCCGCTTCCTGTGTGAGGCAGGGTCGTACTCTGCGGATGTTGTAGAGCATGAACCTACAGGAACGGGACACCGCCTTGATGTTAGTTGAGAACGACAGGATGTTGTCCAGGATCACGCCAAGGTTCTTAGCGCTCTGGGAGGAGGACACAATGGAGTTGTCAACCATGATGGCGAGATCATGGAACGGGCAGTCCTTCCCCCGGGAGGAAGAGGAGCTCCGTCTTGCTGAGGTTCAGCTTGAGGTGGTGATCCGTCATCCACACTGATATGTCTGCCAGACATGCAGAGATGCGATTCGCCACCTGGTCATCAGAAGGGGGAAAGGAGAAGATTAATTGTGTGTCGTCTGCATAGCAATGATAGGAGAGACCATGTGAGGTTATGACAGAGCCAAGTGACTTGGTGTATAGCGAGAATAAGAGAGGGCCTAGAACAGAGCCCTGGGGGACACCAGTGGTGAGAGCGCGTGGTGAGGAGACAGATTCTCGCCACGCCACCTGGTAGGAGCGACCTGTCAGGTAGGACGCAATCCAAGCGTGGGCCGCGCCGGAGATGCCCAACTCGGAGAGGGTGGAGAGGAGGATCTGATGGTTCACAGTATCGAAGGCAGCCGATAGGTCTAGAAGGATGAGAGCAGAGGAGAGATAGTTAGCTTTAGCAGTGCGGAGCGCCTCCGTGATACAGAGAAGAGCAGTCTCAGTTGAATGACTAGTCTTGAAACCTGACTGATTTGGATCAAGAAGGTCATTCTGAGAGAGATAGCGGTAGAGCTGGCCAAGGACGGCACGCTCAAGAGTTTTGGAGAGAAAAGAGAGAAGGGATACTGGTCTGTAGTTGTTGACATCGGAGGGATCGAGTGTAGGTTTTTTTCAGAAGGGGTGCAACTCTCGCTCTCTTGAAGACGGGAGGGACGTAGCCAGCGGTCAGGGATGAGTTGATGAGCGAGGTGAGGTAAGGGAGAAGGTCTCCGGAAATGGTCTGGAGAAGAGAGGAGGGGATAGGGTCAAGCGGGCAGGTTGTTGGGCGGCCGGCCGTCACAAGACGCGAGATTTCATCTGGAGAGAGAGGGGAGAAAGAGGTCAGAGCATAGGGTAGGGCAGTGTGAGCAGAACCAGCGGTGTCGTTTGACTTAGCAAACGAGGATCGGATGTCGTCGACCTTCTTTTCAAAATGGTTGACGAAGTCATCTGCAGAGAGGGAGGAGGGGGAGAAGGTGGCAAAGAGCTTCCTAGGGTTAGAGGCAGATGCTTGGAATTTAGAATGGTAGAAAGTGGCTTTAGCAGCAGAGACAGAGGAGGAAAATGTGGAGAGGAGGGAGTGAAAGGATGCCAGGTCCGCAGGGAGGCGAAGTTTTCCTCCATTTCCGCTCGGCTGCCCGGAGCCCTGTTCTGTGAGCTCGCAATGAGTCGTCGAGCCACGGAGCGGGGGGGAGGACCGAGCCGGCCTGGAGGATAGGGGACATAGAGAGTCAAAGGATGCAGTAAGGGAGGAGAGGAGGGTTGAGGAGGCAGAATCAGGAGATAGGTTGGAGAAAGTTTGAGCAGAGGGAAGAGATGATAGGATGGAAGAGGAGAGAGTAGGGGGAGAGAGAGCGAAGGTTGGGACGGCGCGATACCATCCAGTAGGGGCAGTGTGGGAAGTGTTGGATGAGGGCGAGAGGGAAAAGGATACAAGGTAGTGGTCGGAGACTTGGAGGGGAGTTGCAATGAGGTTAGTGGAAGAACAGCATCTAGTAAAGATGAGGTCAAGCGTATTGCCTGCCTTGTGAGTAGGGGGAAGGTGAGAGGGTGAGGTCAAAAGAGGAGAGGAGTGGAAAGAAGGAGGCAGAGAGGAATGAGTCAAAGGTAGACGTGGGGAGGTTAAAGTCGCCCAGAACTGTGAGAGGTGAGCCGTCCTCAGGAAAGGAGCTTATCAAGGCATCAAGCTCATTGATGAACTCTCCGAGGGAACCTGGAGGGCGATAAATGATAAGGATGTTAAGCTTGAAAGGGCTGGTAACTGTGACAGCATGGAATTCAAAGGAGGCGATAGACATATGGGTAAGGGGAGAAAGAGAGAAAGACCACTTGGGAGAGATGAGGATCCCGGTGCCACCACCCCGCTGACCAGAAGCTCTCGGGGTGTGCGAGAACACGTGGGCGGACGAGGAGAGAGCAGTAGGATTAGCAGTGTTATCTGTGGTGATCCATGTTTCCGTCAGTGCCAAGAAGTCAAGGGACTGGAGGGAGGCATAGGCTGAGATGAACTCTGCCTTGTTGGCCGCAGATCGGCAGTTCCAGAGGCTACCGGAGACCTGGAACTCCACGTGGGTCGTACGCGCTGGGACCACCAGATTAGGGTGGCCGCGGCCACGCGGTGTGGAGCGTTTGTATGGTCTGTGCAGAGAGGAGAGAACAGGGATAGACAGACACATAGTTGACAGGCTACAGAAAAGGCTACGCTAATGCAAGGAGATTGGAATGATAAGTGGACTACACGTCTCGAATGTTCAGAAAGTTGCTTACGTAGCAAGAATCTTATTGACTAAAATGATTAAAATGATACAGTACTGCTAAAGTAGGCTAGCTGGCAGTAGCTGCGTTGTTGACACTACACTAATCAAGTCGTTCCGTTGAGTGTAATAGTTTCTACAGTGCTACTATTCGGGGCTAGCTGGCTAGCTAGCAGTGTTGTTTACGTTACGTTGCGTTAAAGAACGACAATAGCTGGCTAGCTAACCTAGGAAATCGCTCTAGACTACACAATTATCTTTGAAACAAAGACGGCTATGTAGCTAGCTACGATCAAACAAATCAAACCGTTGTACTGTAATGAAATGAAATGAAAATGTGATACTACCTGACCGGTGATTGAATTCGAATCAGTAGACGTGTGGTGACGTTGGCTAGCTGTTAGCTGTTAGCTGTTGGCTAGCTAGCAGAGTCTCCTACGTTAAGGACGACAAATAGCTGGCTAGGGCACAGCTTTGTAGGGCACTACATAGGGAATAGGGCACAGCTTTGTAGGGCACTACATAGGGAATAGGGCACAGCTTTGTATGGCACTACATAGGGAATAGGGCACAGCTTTGTAGGGCACTACATAGGGAATAGGGCACAGCTTTGTATGGCACTACATAGGGAATAGGGCACAGCTTTGTAGGGCACTACATAGGGAATAGGGCACTACATAGGGAATAGGGCACAGCTTTGTATGGCACTACATAGGGAATAGGGCACAGCTTTGTATGGCACTACATAGGGAATAGGGCACAGCTTTGTAGGGTACTACATAGGGAATAGGGCACAGCTTTGTATGGCACTACATAGGGAATAGGGCACAGCTTTGTATGGCACTACATAGGGAATAGGGCACAGCTTTGTATGGCACTACATAGGGAATAGGGCACAGCTTTGTATGGCACTACATAGGGAATAGGGCACAGCTTTGTATGGCACTACATAGGGAATAGGGCACAGCTTTGTATGGCACTACATAGGGAATAGGGCACAGCTTTGTAGGGCACTACATAGGGAATAGGGCACAGCTTTGTATGGCACTACATAGGGAATAGGGCACAGCTTTGTAGGGCACTACATAGGGAATAGGGCACAGCTTTGTAGGGCACTACATAGGGAATAGGGCACAGCTTTGTAGGGCAGAGCTTTGTGAAGTCAGAGTATTTGTTATTAAAGGGCATACACAGCATACAGGTGGATTTGATCAGCCAAGAGTTGTATCATCCACAGACGTCTCTGCTGATGAAGTCTAACTAGTACAGTAGCATCTGTACAGGAAACACTAGTCGATGTCTGGACACTTCACACACAACACCTATTAGGTCAATGACGTGTATTCTACCAGACAACTGATGGCTTGGGAAGGACACGACTCATCTATTAGGTCAATGACGTGTACTCTACCAGACAACTGATGGCTTGGGAAGGACACAACTCATCTATTAGGTCAATGATGTGTATTCTACCAGACAACTGATGGCTTGGGAAGGACACAACTCATCTATTAGGTCAATGACATGTATTCTACCAGACAACTGATGGCTTGGGAAGGACACAACTCATCTATTAGGTCAATGACATGTATTCTACCAGACAACTGATGGCTTGGGAAGGACACAACTCATCTATTAGGTCAATGACATGTATTCTACCAGACAACTGATGGCGTGGGAAGGACACAACTCATCTATTAGGTCAATGACATGTACTCTACCAGACAACTGATGGCTTGGGAAGGACACAACTCATCTATTAGGTCAATGACGTGTATTCTACCAGACAACTGATGGCTTGGGAAGGACACAACTCATCTATTAGGTCAATGACATGTACTCTACCAGACAACTGATGGCTTGGGAAGGACACAACTCATCTATTAGGTCAATGACATGTACTCTACCAGACAACTGATGGCTTGGGAAGGACACAACTCATCTTAACAGGTCAATGACGTGTATTCTACCAGACAACTGATGGCTTGGGAAGGACACAACTCATCTATTAGGTCAATGACATGTATTCTACCAGACAACTGATGGCTTGGGAAGGACACAACTCATCTATTAGGTCAATGACATGTATTCTACCAGACAACTGATGGCGTGGGAAGGACACAACTCATCTATTAGGTCAATGACATGTACTCTACCAGACAACTGATGGCGTGGGAAGGACACAACTCATCTATTATCATCTATATCTATGGATGCTGGGTATCTCTCTCTCTGTGAACGTTGTGTGGACCCATCCTGGATGCTGGGTATCTCTCTCTCTGTGAACATTGTGTGGACCCATCCTGGATGCTGGGTATCTCTCTCTCTGTGAACATTGTGTGGACCCATCCTGGATGCTGGGTATCTCTCTCTGTGAACATTGTGTGGACCCATCCTGGATGCTGGGTATCTCTCTCTGTGAACATTGTGTGGACCCATCCTGGATGCTGGGTATCTCTCTCTCTCTGAACATTGTGTGGACCCATCCTGGATGCTGGGTATCTCTCTCTCTCTGAACATTGTGTGGACCCATCCTGGATGCTGGGTATCTCTCTCTCTGTGAACATTGTGTGGACCTATCCTGGATCTCTCTCTCTCTGTGAACGTTGTGTGGACCTATCCTGGATATCTCTCTCTCTGTGAACGTTGTGTGGCCCTATCCTGGATATCTCTCTATGTGAACGTTGTGTGGACCTATCCTGGACATCTCTCTCTGTGAACGTTGTGTGGACCTATCCTGGATATCTCTCTCGCTCTGTGAACGTTGTGTGGACCTATCCTGGATATCTCTCTCGCCCTGTGAACGTTGTGTGGCCCTATCCTGGATATCTCTCTATGTGAACGTTGTGTGGACCTATCCTGGATATCTCTCTCTGTGAACGTTGTGTGGCCCTATCCTGGATATCTCTCTGAACGTTGTGTGGCCCTATCCTGGATATCTCTCTCTGTGAACGTTGTGTGGCCCTATCCTGGATCTCTCTCTCTGTGAACGTTGTGTGGCCCTATCCTGGATATCTCTCTCTGTGAACGTTGTGTGGCCCTATCCTGGATATCTCTCTCTGTGAACGTTGTGTGGCCCTATCCTGGATATCTCTCTCTATGTGAACGTTGTGTGGCCCTATCCTGGATATCTCTCTATGTGAACGTTGTGTGGCCCTATCCTGGATATCTCTCTCTCTGTGAACGTTGTGTGGCCCTATCCTGGATATATCTCTCTCTGTGAACGTTGTGTGGCCCTATCCTGGATATCTCTCTCTATGTGAACGTTGTGTGGCCCTATCCTGGATATCTCTCTCTGTGAACGTTGTGTGGCCCTATCCTGGATATCTCTCTCTCTGTGAACGTTGTGTGGCCCTATCCTGGATATCTCTCTCTGTGAACGTTGTGTGGACCTATCCTGGATATCTCTCTCTGTGAACGTTGTGTGGCCCTATCCTGGATATCTCTCTCTCTGTGAACGTTGTGTGGACCTATCCTGGATATCTCTCTCTCTGTGAACGTTGTGTGGCCCTATCCTGGATATCTCTCTCTCTGTGAACGTTGTGTGGCCCTATCCTGGATATCTCTCTATGTGAACGTTGTGTGGACCTATCCTGGATATCTCTCTCTCTGTGAACGTTGTGTGGACCTATCCTGGATATCTCTCTCTGTGAACGTTGTGTGGCCCTATCCTGGATATCTCTCTCTATGTGAACGTTGTGTGGCCCTATCCTGGATATCTCTCTCTGTGAACGTTGTGTGGACCTATCCTGGATATCTCTCTCTGTGAACGTTGTGTGGACCTATCCTGGATATCTCTCTCTGTGAACGTTGTGTGGACCTATCCTGGATATCTCTCTCTCTGTGAACGTTGTGTGGACCTATCCTGGATATCTCTCTGTGAACGTTGTGTGGACCTATCCTGGATATCTCTCTCTGTGAACGTTGTGTGGACCTATCCTGGATATCTCTCTCTGTGAACGTTGTGTGGACCTATCCTGGATATCTCTCTCTGTGAACGTTGTGTGGACCTATCCTGGATATCTCTCTCTATGTGAACGTTGTGTGGCCCTATCCTGGATATCTCTCTCTATGTGAACGTTGTGTGGCCCTATCCTGGATATCTCTCTCTCTGTGAACGTTGTGTGGACCTATCCTGGATATCTCTCTCTCTCTGTGAACGTTGTGTGGCCCTATCCTGGATATCTCTCTATGTGAACGTTGTGTGGACCTATCCTGGATATCTCTCTCTATGTGAACGTTGTGTGGACCTATCCTGGATATCTCTCTCTCTATGTGAACGTTGTGTGGACCTATCCTGGATATCTCTCTCTATGTGAACGTTGTGTGGACCTATCCTGGATATCTCTCTATGTGAACGTTGTGTGGACCTATCCTGGATATCTCTCTCTCTGTGAACGTTGTGTGGACCTATCCTGGATATCTCTCTCTCTATGTGAACGTTGTGTGGACCTATCCTGGATATCTCTCTCTCTGTGAACGTTGTGTGGACCTATCCTGGATATCTCTCTCTATGTGAACGTTGTGTGGACCTATCCTGGATATCTCTCTCTCTATGTGAACGTTGTGTGGACCTATCCTGGATATCTCTCTCTATGTGAACGTTGTGTGGACCTATCCTGGATATCTCTCTCTCTCTGTGAACGTTGTGTGGACCTATCCTGGATATCTCTCTCTCTGTGAACGTTGTGTGGCCCTATCCTGGATATCTCTCTCTCTGTGAACGTTGTGTGGACCTATCCTGGATATCTCTCTCTCTGTGAACGTTGTGTGGACCTATCCTGGATATCTCTCTCTCTGTGAACGTTGTGTGGACCTATCCTGGATATCTCTCTCTCTGTGAACGTTGTGTGGACCTATCCTGGATATCTCTCTCTGTGAACGTTGTGTGGACCTATCCTGGATATCTCTCTCTCTGTGAACGTTGTGTGGACCTATCCTGGATATCTCTCTCTCTGTGAACGTTGTGTGGACCTATCCTGGATATATCTCTCTCTCTGTGAACGTTGTGTGGACCTATCCTGGGTGCTGGGTCTACATGCAGTACTTAGTGGAGCATAGATGTAACAGCCCACGCCAATTTGTTTGTTTCCAAGACATCAATCAATGTCTCCTCCTAATTGCTTATTCATTAATGCATCTTGATGATTAGACAAGAGGGACAGAGGCCATGTTTGATCCCAAACTACTTTTGACCAGATCTAATTGAATAAGAGCCTAAAGTAATGCGCTGTATAGAATAAGGTGACATTTGGTGATTTTCTATACACACTGTCTCAGCAGTACAAGGCTCATGGATGTTTTAGGGCTGTATCAGGGCTGTATCAGGGCTGTATCAGGGCTGTATCAGGGCTGTATCAGGGCGGTATCAGGGCTGTATCAGGGCTGTATCGGGGCTGTATCAGGGCTGTAGGCTCAGGGCTGTATCAGGGCTGTATCGGGGCAGGGCTGTATCACGGCTGTATCAGGGGCAGGGATGTATCAGGGCTGTATCAGGGCTGTATCAGGGCTGTATCAGGGCTGTATCAGGGCTGTATCAGGGCTGTATCAGGGCTGTATCAGGGCTGTATCAGGGATGTATCAGGGCTGTATCAGGGCTGTATCAGGGATGTATCAGGGCTGTATCAGGGCTGTATCAGGGCTGTATCAGGGCTGTATCAGGGCTGTATCAGGGATGTATCAGGGCTGTATCAGGGCTGTATCAGGGCTGTATCAGTCAGCAGTACAGGGTCAGGGCTGTATCAGGGCTGTATCAGGGCTGTATCAGGGCTGTATCAGGGCTGTATCAGGGCTGTATCAGGGCTGTATCAGGGCTGTATCAGGGCTGTATCAGGGCTGTATCAGGGCTGTATCAGGGCTGTATCAGGGCTGTATCAGGGCTGTATCAGGGCTGTATCAGGGCTGTATCAGGGCTGTATCAGGGCTGTATCAGGGCTGTATCAGGGCTGTATCAGGGCTGTATCAGGGCTGTATCAGGGCTGTATCAGGGCTGTATCGGGGCTGTATCACGGCTGTATCAGGGATGTATCAGGGCTGTATCAGGGATGTATCAGGGCTGTATCAGGGCTGTATCAGGGCTGTATCAGTCAGCAGTACAGGGTCAGGGCTGTATCAGGGCTGTATCAGGGATGTATCAGGGCTGTATCAGGGCTGTATCAGGGATGTATCAGTCAGCAGTACAGGGTCAGGGCTGTATCAGGGCTGTATCAGGGATGTATCAGGGCTGTATCAGGCTGTATCAGGGCTGTATCGGGGCTGTATCAGGGCTGTATCAGGGCTGTATCAGGGCTGTATCAGGGCTGTATCAGGGCTGTATCAGGGCTGTATCAGGGCTGTATCAGGGCTGTATCACGGCTGTATCAGGCTGTATCAGGGCTGTATCAGGGCTGTATCACGGCTGTATCGGGGCTGTATCAGGGCTGTATCAGGGCTGTATCAGGGCTAGGGCTGTATCAGGGCTGTATCAGTCAGCAGTACAGGGTCAGGGCTGGATCAGGGCTGTTTCAGGGCTGTATCAGGGCTGTATCAGGGCTGTATCAGGGCTGTATCAGGGCTGTATCAGGGCTGTATCAGTCAGCAGTACAGGGTCAGGGCTGTATCAGGGCTGTATCAGGGCTGTATCAGGGCGGTATCAGGGCTGTATCAGGACTGTATCAGTCAGCAGTACAGGGTCAGGGCTGTATCAGGGCTGTATCAGGGCTGTATCAGGGCTGTATCAGGGCTGTATCAGGGCTGTATCAAGGCTGTATCAGTCAGCAGTACAGGGTCAGGGCTGTATCAGGGCTGTATCAGGGCTGTATCAGGGCTGTATCAGGGATGTGTCAGGGCTGTATCAGTCAGCAGTACAGGGTCAGGGATGTATCAGGGCTGTATCAGGGCTGTATCAGTCAGCAGTACAGGGTCAGGGATGTATCAGGGCTGTATTAGGGCTGTATCAGGGATGTATCAGGGCTGTATCAGTCAGCAGTACAGGGTCAGGGCTGTATCAGGGCTGTATCAGGGCGGCATCAGGGCTGTATCAGTCAGCAGTACAGGGTCAGGGCTGTATCAGGGCTGTTTCAGGGCTGTATCAGTCAGCAGTACAGGGTCAGGGATGTATCAGGGCTGTATCAGGGCTGTATCAGGGCTGTATCAGGGATGTATCAGGGCTGTATCAGGGCTGTATCAGGGCTGTATCAGGGCTGTTTCAGGGATGTATCAGGGATGTATCAGGGCTGTATCAGGGCTGTATCAGGGATGTATCAGGGATGTATCAGTCAGCAGTACAGGGTCAGGGCTGTATCAGGGCTGTATCAGGGCTGTATCAGGGCTGTATCAGGGCTGTATCAGGACTGTATCAGTCAGCAGTACAGGGTCAGGGCTGTATCAGGGCTGTATCAGGGCTGTATCAGGGCTGTATCAGGGCTGTATCAAGGCTGTATCAGTCAGCAGTACAGGGTCAGGGCTGTATCAGGGCTGTATCAGGGCTGTATCAGGGGATGTGTCAGGGCTGTATCAGTCAGCAGTACAGGGTCAGGGATGTATCAGGGCTGTATCAGGGCTGTATCAGGGCTGTATCAGGGATGTGTCAGGGCTGTATCAGTCAGCAGTACAGGGTCAGGGATGTATCAGGGCTGTATCAGGGCTGTATCAGGGCTGTATCAGGGCTGTATCAGGGCTGTATCAGGGATGTATCAGGGCTGTATCAGGGCTGTATCAGGGCTGTATCAGGGCTGTATCAGGGCTGTTTCAGGGATGTATCAGGGATGTATCAGGGCTGTATCAGGGATGTATCAGGGCTGTATCAGGGATGTATCAGGGCTGTATCAGGGCTGTTTCAGGGATGTATCAGGGCTGTATCAGGGCTGTATCAGGGCTGTTTCAGGGATGTATCAGGATGTATCAGGGATGTATCAGGGCTGTATCAGGGATGTATCAGGGCTGTATCAGGGCTGTTTCAGGGATGATGTATCAGGGCTGTATCAGGGGGCTGTATCAGGGCTGTATCAGGGATGTATCAGGGATGTATCACGGCTGTATCAGGGCTGTTTCAGGGATGTATCAGGGATGTATCAGGGCTGTATCAGGGATGTATCAGTCAGCAGTACAGGGTCAGGGCTGTATCAGGGCTGTATCAGGGCTGTATCAGGGCTGTTTCAGGGCTGTATCAGGGCTGTATCAGGGCTGTATCAGGATGTATCAGGGCTGTATCAGGGCTGTATCAGGGCTGTTTCAGGGATGTATCAGGGATGTATCAGGGCTGTATCAGGGCTGTATCAGTCAGCAGTACAGGGTCAGGGCTGTATCAGGGCTGTATCAGGGCTGTATCAGGGCTGTATCAGGGCTGTATCAGGGATGTATCAGGGATGTATCAGGGCTGTATCAGGGCTGTATCAGGGATGTATCAGTCAGCAGTACAGGGTCAGGGCTGTATCAGGGCTGTATCAGGGATGTATCAGGGCTGTATCAGGGCTGTATCAGGGCTGTATCAGGGATGTATCAGGGCTGTATCAGGGCTGTATCAGGGCTGTATCAGTCAGCAGTACAGGGTCAGGGCTGTATCAGGGCTGTATCAGGGATGTATCAGGGCTGTATCAAGGCTGTATCAGTCAGCAGTACAGGGTCAGGGCTGTATCAGGGCTGTATCAGTGCTGTATCAGTCAGCAGTACAGGGTCAGGGCTGTATCAGGGCTGTATTAGGGCTGTATCAGGGCTGTATCAGGGCTGTATCAGGGCGGTATCAGGGCAGGGCTATCAGGGCGGTATCAGGGCTGTATCAGGGCTGTATCAGGGCTGTATCAGGGCTGTATCAGGGCTGTATCAGGGCTGTATCAGTTAGCAGTACAGGGTCAGGGATGTATCAGGGCTGTATTAGGGCTGTATCAGGGATGTATCAGGGCTGTATCAGTCAGCAGTACAGGGTCAGGGCTGTATCAGGGCTGTATCAGGGCGGCATCAGGGCTGTATCAGTCAGCAGTACAGGGTCAGGGCTGTATCAGGGCTGTTTCAGGGCTGTATCAGTCAGCAGTACAGGGTCAGGGATGTATCAGGGCTGTATCAGGGCTGTATCAGGGCTGTATCAGGGATGTATCAGGGCTGTATCAGGGCTGTATCAGGGCTGTATCAGGGCTGTTTCAGGGATGTATCAGGGATGTATCAGGGCTGTATCAGGGGCTGTATCAGGGATGTATCAGGGATGTATCAGTCAGCAGTACAGGGTCAGGGCTGTATCAGGGCTGTATCAGGGCTGTATCAGGGCTGTATCAGGGCTGTATCAGGACTGTATCAGTCAGCAGTACAGGGTCAGGGCTGTATCAGGGCTGTATCAGGGCTGTATCAGGGCTGTATCAAGGCTGTATCAGTCAGCAGTACAGGGTCAGGGCTGTATCAGGGCTGTATCAGGGCTGTATCAGGGATGTGTCAGGGCTGTATCAGTCAGCAGTACAGGGTCAGGGATGTATCAGGGCTGTATCAGGGCTGTATCAGGGCTGTATCAGGGGTGTGTCAGGGCTGTATCAGTCAGCAGTACAGGGTCAGGGATGTATCAGGGCTGTATCAGGGCTGTATCAGGGCTGTATCAGGGCTGTATCAGGATGTATCAGGGCTGTATCAGGGCTGTATCAGGGCTGTATCAGGGCTGTATCAGGGATGTATCAGGGATGTATCAGGGATGTATCAGGGCTGTATCAGGGCTGTATCAGGGATGTATCAGGGCTGTATCAGGGCTGTTTCAGGATGTATCAGGGCTGTATCAGGGCTGTATCAGGGATGTATCAGGATGTATCAGGGCTGTATCAGGGATGTATCAGGGATGTATCAGGGCTGTATCAGGGCTGTTTCAGGGATGTATCAGGGCTGTATCAGGGCTGTATCAGGGCTGTATCAGGGATGTATCAGGGATGTATCACGGCTGTATCAGGGCTGTTTCAGGGATGTATCAGGGATGTATCAGGGCTGTATCAGTCTGCAGTACAGGGTCAGGGCTGTATCAGGGCTGTATCAGGGCTGTTTCAGGGATGTATCAGGGCTGTATCAGGGCTGTATCAGGGATGTATCAGGGCTGTATCAGGGCTGTATCAGGGCTGTTTCAGGGATGTATCAGGGATGTATCAGGGCTGTATCAGGGCTGTATCAGTCAGCAGTACAGGGTCAGGGCTGTATCAGGGCTGTATCAGGGCTGTATCAGGGCTGTATCAGGGCTGTATCAGGGCTGTATCAGGGCTGTATCAGGGATGTATCAGTCAGCAGTACAGGGTCAGGGCTGTATCAGGGCTGTATCAGGGATGTATCAGGGCTGTATCAGGGCTGTATCAGGGATGTATCAGGGATGTATCAGGGCTGTATCAGGGCTGTATCAGGGCTGTATCAGTCAGCAGTACAGGGTCAGGGCTGTATCAGGGCTGTATCAGGGATGTATCAGGGCTGTATCAAGGCTGTATCAGTCAGCAGTACAGGGTCAGGGCTGTATCAGGGCTGTATCAGTGCTGTATCAGTCAGCAGTACAGGGTCAGGGCTGTATCAGGGCTGTATTAGGGCTGTATCAGGGCTGTATCAGGGCTGTATCAGGGCGGTATCAGGGCTGTATCAGGGCTCTATCAGGGCGGTATCAGGGCTGTATCAGGGCTGTATCAGGGCTGTATCAGGGCTGTATCAGGGCTGTATCAGTTAGCAGTACAGGGTCAGGGATGTATCAGGGCTGTATTAGGGCTGTATCAGGGATGTATCAGGGCTGTATCAGTCAGCAGTACAGGGTCAGGGCTGTATCAGGGCTGTATCAGGGCTGTATCAGGGCTGTATCAGTCAGCAGTACAGGGTCAGGGCTGTATCAGGGCTGTATCAGGGCTGTTTCAGGGATGTATCAGGGCTGTATCAGGGCTGTATCAGGGCTGTATCAGGACTGTATCAGTCAGCAGTACAGGGTCAGGGCTGTATCAGGGCTGTATCAGGGATGTATCAGGGCTGTATCAGGGCTGTATCAGGACTGTATCAGTCAGCAGTACAGGGTCAGGGCTGTATCAGGGCTGTATCAGGGCTGTATCAGGGCGGTATCAGTCAGCAGTACAGGGTCAGGGATGTATCAGGGCTGTATCAGGGCTGTATCAGGGCTGTATCAGGGATGTATCAGGGCTGTATCAGTCAGCAGTACAGGGTCAGGGCTGTATCAGGGCTGTATTAGGGCTGTATCAGGATGTATCAGGGCTGTATCAGGGCTGTATCAGGACTGTATCAGTCAGCAGTACAGGGTCAGGGCTGTATCAGGGCTGTATCAGGGATGTATCAGGGCTGTATCAAGGCTGTATCAGTCAGCAGTACAGGGTCAGGGCTGTATCAGGGCTGTAAAAGTGCTGTATCAGTCAGCAGTACAGGGTCAGGGCTGTATCAGGGCTGTATTAGGGCTGTATCAGGGCTGTATCAGGGCTGTATCAGGGATGTATCAGTCAGCAGTACAGGGTCAGGGCTGTATCAGGGCTGTATCAGGGCTGTATCAGGGCTGTATCAGGGCTGTATCAGGACTGTATCAGTCAGCAGTACAGGGTCAGGGCTGTATCAGGGCTGTATCAGGGCTGTATCAGGGCTGTATCAAGGCTGTATCAGTCAGCAGTACAGGGTCAGGGCTGTATCAGGGCTGTATCAGGGCTGTATCAGGGATGTGTCAGGGCTGTATCAGTCAGCAGTACAGGGTCAGGGATGTATCAGGGCTGTATCAGGGCTGTATCAGGGCTGTATCAGGGATGTGTCAGGGCTGTATCAGTCAGCAGTACAGGGTCAGGGATGTATCAGGGCTGTATCAGGGCTGTATCAGGGCTGTATCAGGGCTGTATCAGGGATGTATCAGGGCTGTATCAGGGCTGTATCAGGGGCTGTATCAGGGCTGTTTCAGGGATGTATCAGGATGTATCAGGGCTGTATCAGGGATGTATCAGGGCTGTATCAGGGCTGTATCAGGGATGTATCAGGGCTGTATCAGGGCTGTTTCAGGGATGTATCAGGGCTGTATCAGGGCTGTATCAGGGCTGTATCAGGGATGTATCAGGGATGTATCAGGGCTGTATCAGGGATGTATCAGGGATGTATCAGGGCTGTATCAGGGCTGTATCAGGGCTGTATCAGGGCTGTATCAGGGATGTATCAGGGATGTATCACGGCTGTATCAGGGCTGTTTCAGGGATGTATCAGGGATGTATCAGGGCTGTATCAGTCTGCAGTACAGGGTCAGGGCTGTATCAGGGCTGTATCAGGGCTGTTTCAGGGATGTATCAGGGCTGTATCAGGGCTGTATCAGGGATGTATCAGGGCTGTATCAGGGCTGTATCAGGGCTGTTTCAGGGATGTATCAGGGATGTATCAGGGCTGTATCAGGGCTGTATCAGTCAGCAGTACAGGGTCAGGGCTGTATCAGGGCTGTATCAGGGCTGTATCAGGGCTGTATCAGGGCTGTATCAGGGATGTATCAGGGATGTATCAGGGATGTATCAGGGCTGTATCAGGGATGTATCAGTCAGCAGTACAGGGTCAGGGCTGTATCAGGGCTGTATCAGGGCTGTATCAGGGCTGTATCAGGGCTGTATCAGGGATGTATCAGGGATGTATCAGGGCTGTATCAGGGCTGTATCAGGGCTGTATCAGTCAGCAGTACAGGGTCAGGGCTGTATCAGGGCTGTATCAGGGATGTATCAGGGCTGTATCAAGGCTGTATCAGTCAGCAGTACAGGGTCAGGGCTGTATCAGGGCTGTATCAGTGCTGTATCAGTCAGCAGTACAGGGTCAGGGCTGTATCAGGGCTGTATTAGGGCTGTATCAGGGCTGTATCAGGGCTGTATCAGGGCGGTATCAGGGCTGTATCAGGGCTCTATCAGGGCGGTATCAGGGCTGTATCAGGGCTGTATCAGGGCTGTATCAGGGCTGTATCAGGGCTGTATCAGGGCTGTATCAGTTAGCAGTACAGGGTCAGGGATGTATCAGGGCTGTATTAGGGCTGTATCAGGGATGTATCAGGGCTGTATCAGTCAGCAGTACAGGGTCAGGGCTGTATCAGGGCTGTATCAGGGCTGTATCAGGGCTGTATCAGTCAGCAGTACAGGGTCAGGGCTGTATCAGGGCTGTATCAGGGCTGTTTCAGGGATGTATCAGGGCTGTATCAGGGCTGTATCAGGGCTGTATCAGGACTGTATCAGTCAGCAGTACAGGGTCAGGGCTGTATCAGGGCTGTATCAGGGATGTATCAGGGCTGTATCAGGGCTGTATCAGGACTGTATCAGTCAGCAGTACAGGGTCAGGGCTGTATCAGGGCTGTATCAGGGCTGTATCAGGGCGGTATCAGTCAGCAGTACAGGGTCAGGGATGTATCAGGGCTGTATCAGGGATGTATCAGGGCTGTATCAGGGATGTATCAGGGCTGTATCAGTCAGCAGTACAGGGTCAGGGCTGTATCAGGGCTGTATTAGGGCTGTATCAGGGATGTATCAGGGCTGTATCAGGGCTGTATCAGGACTGTATCAGTCAGCAGTACAGGGTCAGGGCTGTATCAGGGCTGTATCAGGGCTGTATCAGGGCGGTATCAGTCAGCAGTACAGGGTCAGGGATGTATCAGGGCTGTATCAGGGATGTATCAGGGCTGTATCAGGGCTGTATCAGGGCTGTATCAGTCAGCAGTACAGGGTCAGGGCTGTATCAGGGCTGTATCAGGGATGTATCAGGGCTGTATCAGTCAGCAGTACAGGGTCAGCAGGGCTGTATCAGGGCTGTATCAGGGCTGTATCAGGGCGGTATCAGGGCTGTATCAGGGCTGTATCAGTCAGCAGTACAGGGTCAGGGCTGTATCAGGGCTGTATCAGGGCTGTATCAGGGCGGTATCAGGGCTGTATCAGGACTGTATCAGTCAGCAGTACAGGGTCAGGGCTGTATCAGGGCTGTATCAGGGCTGTATCAGGGCTGTATCAAGGCTGTATCAGTCAGCAGTACAGGGTCAGGGCTGTATCAGGGCTGTATCAGGGCTGTATCAGTCAGCAGTACAGGGTCAGGGCTGTATCAGGGCTGTATCAGGGCTGTATCAGGGCTGTATCAGGGCTGTATCAGGACTGTATCAGTCAGCAGTACAGGGTCAGGGCTGTATCAGGGCTGTATCAGGGCTGTATCAGGGCTGTATCAGGGCTGTATCAGTCAGCAGTACAGGGTCAGGGCTGTATCAGGGCTGTATCAGGGCTGTATCAGGGCTGTATCAGGGCTGTATCAGGGATGTATCAGGGCTGTATCAGTCAGCAGTACAGGGTCAGGGATGTATCAGGGCTGTATCAGGGCTGTATCAGGGCTGTATCAGGGCTGTATCAGTCAGCAGTACAGGGTCAGGGCTGTATCAGGGCTGTATCAGGGCTGTATCAGGGCTGTATCAGGGCTGTATCAGGGATGTATCAGGGATGTATCAGGGCTGTATCAGTCAGCAGTACAGGGTCAGGGCTGTATCAGGGCTGTATCAGGGCTGTATCAGGGCGGTATCAGGGATGTATCAGTCAGCAGTACAGGGTCAGGGCTGTATCAGGGATGTATCAGGGCTGTATCAGGGCTGTATCAGGGCGGTATCAGGGATGTATCAGGGCTGTATCAGTCAGCAGTACAGGGTCAGGGCTGTATCAGGGCTGTATCAGGGCTGTATCAGTCAGCAGTACAGGGTCAGGGATGTATCAGGGCTGTATCAGGGCTGTATCAGGGCTGTATCAGGGCTGTATCAGGGCTGTATCAGTCAGCAGTACAGGGTCAGGGCTGTATCAGGGCTGTATCAGTCAGCAGTACAGGGTCAGGGATGTATCAGGGCTGTATCAGGGCTGTATCAGGGATGTATCAGGGCTGTATCAGGGATGTATCAGGGCTGTATCAGTCAGCAGTACAGGGTCAGGGATGTATCAGGGCTGTATCAGGGCTGTATCAGGGATGTATCAGGGCTGTATCAGTCAGCAGTACAGGGTCAGGGATGTATCAGGGCTGTATCAGGGCTGTATCAGGGCTGTATCAGGGCTGTATCAGGATGTATCAGGGCTGTATCAGGGATGTATCAGGGCTGTATCAGTCAGCAGTACAGGGTCAGGGCTGTATCAGGGCTGTATCAGGGCTGTATCAGGGCTGTATCAGGGCTGTATCAGGGCTGTTTCAGGGATGTATCAGGGATGTATCAGGGCTGTATCAGGGCTGTATCAGGGCTGTATCAGGGCTGTATCAGGGATGTATCAGTCAGCAGTACAGGGTCAGGGCTGTATCAGGGCTGTATCAGGGCTGTATCAAGGCTGTATCAGTCAGCAGTACAGGGTCAGGGCTGTATCAGGGCTGTATCAGGGCTGTATCAGTCAGCAGTACAGGGTCAGGGCTGTATCAGGGCTGTATCAGGGCTGTATCAGGACTGTATCAGTCAGCAGTACAGGGTCAGGGCTGTATCAGGGCTGTATCAGGGCTGTATCAGGGCTGTATCAGGGCTGTATCAGTCAGCAGTACAGGGTCAGGGATGTATCAGGGCTGTATCAGGGCTGTATCAGGGCTGTATCAGGGATGTATCAGGGCTGTATCAGTCAGCAGTACAGGGTCAGGGATGTATCAGGGCTGTATCAGGGATGTATCAGGGCTGTATCAGTCAGCAGTACAGGGTCAGGGATGTATCAGGGCTGTATCAGGGCTGTATTAGGGCTGTATCAGGGCTGTATCAGTCAGCAGTACAGGGTCAGGGCTGTATCAGGGCTGTATCAGGGCTGTAATGTCAGGATATCAGGGCTGTATCAGGGCTGTATCAGGGATGTATCAGGGCTGTATCAGGGCTGTATCAGGGCTGTATCAGGGCTGTATCAGGGCTGTATCAGGGATGTATCAGGGCTGTATCAGGGATGTATCAGGGATGTATCAGGGCTGTATCAGTCAGCAGTACAGGGTCATGGCTGTATCAGGGCTGTATCAGGGCTGTATCAGGGATGTATCAGTCAGCAGTACAGGGTCAGGGCTGTATCAGGGCTGTATCAGGGCTGTATCAGGGATGTATCAGTCAGCAGTACAGGGTCAGGGCTGTATCAGGGCTGTACATCAGGGATGTATCAGGGCTGTATCAGGGCTGTATCAGGGATGTATCAGTCAGCAGTACAGGGTCAGGGCTGTATCAGGGCTGTATCAGGGCTGTATCAAGGCTGTATCAGTCAGCAGTACAGGGTCAGGGCTGTATCAGGGCTCAAGCTATCATCTATTATGGTGTGGTATACATCTATCATGGTGTGGTATACATCTATCATGGTGTGGTGTGGTGTACATCTATCATGGTGTGGTGTACATCTATCATGGTGTGGTGTACATCTATCATGGTGTGGTGTACATCTATCATGGTGTGGTGTACATCTATCATGGTGTGGTATACATCTATCATGGTGTGGTGTACATCTATCATGGTGTGGTGTGGTATACATCTATCATGGTGTGGTATACATCTATCATGGTGTGGTATACATCTATCATGGTGTGGTGTACATCTATCATGGTGTGGTATACATCTATCATGGTGTGGTATACATCTATCATGGTGTGGTATACATCTATCATGGTGTGGTATACATCTATCATGGTGTGGTGTACATCTATCATGGTGTGGTGTACATCTATCATGGTGTGGTGTGGTATACATCTATCATGGTGTGGTATACATCTATCATGGTGTGGTATACATCTATCATGGTGTGGTGTACATCTATCATGGTGTGGTGTGGTATACATCTATCATGGTGTGGTGTACATCTATCATGGTGTGGTATACATCTATCATGGTGTGGTATACATCTATCATGATCATGGTGTGGTATACATCTATCATGGTGTGGTATACATCTATCATGGTGTGGTGTACATCTATCATGGTGTGGTATACATCTATCATGGTGTGGTGTGGTGTACATCTATCATGGTGTGGTATACATCTATCATGGTGTGGTGTACATCTATCATGGTGTGGTATACATCTATCATGGTGTGGTGTACATCTATCATGGTGTGGTGTACATCTATCATGGTGTGGTATACATCTATCATGGTGTGGTATACATCTATCATGGTGTGGTGTGGTATACATCTATCATGGTGTGGTATACATCTATCATGGTGTGGTGTACATCTATCATGGTGTGGTATACATCTATCATGGTGTGGTATACATCTATCATGGTGTGGTGTACATCTATCATGGTGTGGTATACATCTATCATGGTGTGGTATACATCTATCATGGTGTGGTGTACATCTATCATGGTGTGGTGTGGTATACATCTATCATGGTGTGGTATACATCTATCATGGTGTGGTGTACATCTATCATGGTGTGGTGTGGTATACATCTATCATGGTGTGGTATACATCTATCATGGTGTGGTGTACATCTATCATGGTGTGGTGTACATCTATCATGGTGTGGTATACATCTATCATGGTGTGGTATACATCTATCATGGTGTGGTATACATCTATCATGGTGTGGTGTACATCTATCATGGTGTGGTATACATCTATCATGGTGTGGTATACATCTATCATGGTGTGGTATACATCTATCATGGTGTGGTATACATCTATCATGGTGTGGTATACATCTATCATGGTGTGGTGTACATCTATCATGGTGTGGTGTACATCTATCATGGTGTGGTATACATCTATCATGGTGTGGTGTGGTATACATCTATCATGGTGTGGTATACATCTATCATGGTGTGGTATACATCTATCATGGTGTGGTATACATCTATCATGGTGTGGTGTACATCTATCATGGTGTGGTATACATCTATCATGGTGTGGTATACATCTATCATGGTGTGGTGTACATCTATCATGGTGTGGTGTACATCTATCATGGTGTGGTATACATCTATCATGGTGTGGTATACATCTATCATGGTGTGGTGTGGTATACATCTATCATGGTGTGGTATACATCTATCATGGTGTGGTATACATCTATCATGGTGTGGTGGTACATCTATCATGGTGGTATACATCTATCATGGTACATCTATCATGGTGGTATACATCTATCATGGTGTGGTGTACATCTATCATGGTGTGGTATACATCTATCATGGTGTGGTGTACATCTATCATGGTGTGGTATACATCTATCATGGTGTGGTGTACATCTATCATGGTGTGGTATACATCTATCATGGTGTGGTATACATCTATCATGGTGTGGTGTACATCTATCATGGTGTGGTATACATCTATCATGGTGTGGTATACATCTATCATGGTGTGGTATACATCTATCATGGTGTGGTATACATCTATCATACATCTATCATGGTGTGGTGTGGTATACATCTATCATGGTGTGGTGTACATCTATCATGGTGTGGTATACATCTATCATGGTGTGGTGTACATACATCTATCATGGTGTGGTGTGTGTGTACATCTATCATGGTGTGGTATACATCTATCATGGTGTGGTGTACATCTATCATGGTGTGGTATACATCTATCATGGTGTGGTATACATCATCATGGTGTATACATCTATCATGGTGTGGTATACATCTATCATGGTGTGGTGTACATCTATCATGGTGTGGTGTACATCTATCATGGTGTGGTGTACATCTATCATGGTGTGGTATACATCTATCATGGTGTGGTATACATCTATCATGGTGTGGTATACATCTATCATGGTGTGGTGTACATCTATCATGGTGTGGTATACATCTATCATGGTGTGGTGTACATCTATCATGGTGTGGTATACATCTATCATGGTGTGGTGTACATCTATCATGGTGTGGTGTACATCTATCATGGTGTGGTATACATCTATCATGGTGTGGTGTGGTATACATCTATCATGGTGTGGTGTGGTGTACATCTATCATGGTGTGGTGTACATCTATCATGGTGTGGTGTACATCTATCATGGTGTGGTGTACATCTATCATGGTGTGGTGTGGTGTACATCTATCATGGTGTGGTATACATCTATCATGGTGTGGTGTGGTATACATCTATCATGGTGTGGTATACATCTATCATGGTGTGGTATACATCTATCATGGTGTGGTATACATCATATCATGGTGTGGTATACATCTATCATGGTGTGGTATACATCTATCATGGTGTGGTGTACATCTATCATGGTGTGGTATACATCTATCATGGTGTGGTATACATCTATCATGGTGTGGTATACATCTATCATGGTGTGGTGTACATCTATCATGGTGTGGTATACATCTATCATGGTGTGGTATACATCTATCATGGTGTGGTATACATCTATCATGGTGTGGTGTGGTATACATCTATCATGGTGTGGTGTACATCTATCATGGTGTGGTGTACATCTATCATGGTGTGGTATACATCTATCATGGTGTGGTATACATCTATCATGGTGTGGTATACATCTATCATGGTGTGGTGTACATCTATCATGGTGTGGTATACATCTATCATGGTGTGGTGTGGTATACATCTATCATGGTGTGGTATACATCTATCATGGTGTGGTATACATCTATCATGGTGTGGTATACATCTATCATGGTGTGGTGTACATCTATCATGGTGTGGTATACATCTATCATGGTGGTATACATCTATCATGGTGTGGTATACATCTATCATCTATCATGGTGTGGTATACATCTATCATGGTGTGGTATACATCTATCATGGTGGTATACATCTATCATGGTGTGGTATACATCTATCATGGTGTGGTATACATCTATCATGGTGTGGTGGTGTACATATCATCTATCATCTATCATGGTGTGGTATACATCTATCATGGTGTGGTATACATCTATCATGGTGTGGTGTGGTATACATCTATCATGGTGTGGTATACATCTATCATGGTGTGGTGTACATCTATCATGGTGTGGTATACATGGTGTGGTATACATCATCATGGTGTGGTATACATCTATCATGGTGTGGTATACATCTATCATGGTGTGGTATACATCTATCATGGTGTGGTATACATCTATCATGGTGTGGTGTACATCTATCATGGTGTGGTATACATCTATCATGGTGTGGTGTACATCTATCATGGTGTGTGTACATACATCTATCATGGTGTGGTGTGGTGTGGTACATCTATCATGGTGTATACATCTATCATGGTGTATACATCTATCATGGTGTGGTATACATCTATCATGGTGTGGTATACATCTATCATGGTGTGGTATACATCTATCATGGTGTGGTATACATCTATCATGGTGTGGTGTGGTATACATCTATCATGGTGTGGTGTACATCTATCATGGTGTGGTGTACATCTATCATGGTGTGGTATACATCTATCATGGTGTGGTATTACATCTATCATGGTGTGGTGTACATCTATCATGGTGTGGTGTGGTATACATCTATCATGGTGTGGTGTGGTATACATCTATCATGGTGTGGTATACATCTATCATGGTGTGGTATACATCTATCATGGTGTGGTATACATCTATCATGGTGTGGTATACATCTATCATGGTGTGGTGTGGTATACATCTATCATGGTGTGGTGTACATCTATCATGGTATACATCTATCATGGTGTGGTATACATCTATCATGGTGTGGTGTACATCTATCATGGTGGTATACATCTATCATGGTGTGGTGTACATCTATCATGGTGTGGTGTACATCTATCATGGTGTGGTGTACATCTATCATGGTGTGGTGTGGTATACATCTCATCATGGTGTGGTGTGGTACATCTATCATGGTGTGGGTGTACATCTATCATGGTGTGGTATACATCTATCATGGTGTGGTATACATCTATCATGGTGTGGTATACATCTATCATGGTGTGGTATACATCTATCATGGTGTGGTATACATCTATCATGGTGTGGTGTACATCTATCATGGTGTGGTATACATCTATCATGGTGTGGTATACATCTATCATGGTGTGTGTATACATCTATCATGGTGTGGTATACATCTATCATGGTGTGTATACATCTATCATGGTGTGGTGTACATCTATCATCATGGTGTGGTGTGGTGTACATCTATCATGGTGTGGTATACATCTATCATGGTGTGGTATACATCTATCATGGTGTGGTATACATCTATCATGGTGTGGTATACATCTATCATGGTGTGGTGTGGTGTACATCTATCATGGTGTGGTATACATCTATCATGGTGTGGTATACATCTATCATGGTGTGGTATACATCTATCATGGTGTGGTATACATCTATCATGGTGTGGTATACATCTATCATGGTGTGGTATACATCTATCATGGTGTGGTGTACATCTATCATGGTGTGGTATACATCTATCATGGTGTGGTGTACATCTATCATGGTGTGGTGTACATCTATCATGGTGTGGTGTACATCTATCATGGTGTGGTATACATCTATCATGGTGTGGTATACATCTATCATGGTGTGGTATACATCTATCATGGTGTGGTATACATCTATCATGGTGTGGTATACATCTATCATGGTGTGGTATACATCTATCATGGTGTGGTATACATCTATCATGGTGTGGTGTACATCTATCATGGTGTGGTATACATCTATCATGGTGTGGTACATCTATCATGGTGTGGTGTATACATCTATCATGGTGTGGTATACATCTATCATGGTGTGGTATACATCTATCATGGTGTGGTATACATCTATCATGGTGTGGTATACATCTATCATGGTGTGGTATACATCTATCATGGTGTGGTGTACATCTATCATGGTGTGGTGTGGTGTACATCTATCATGGTGTGGTGTACATCTATCATGGTGTGGTATACATCTATCATGGTGTGGTGTACATCTATCATGGTGTGGTGTACATCTATCATGGTGTGGTATACATCTATCATGGTGTGGTATACATCTATCATGGTGTGGTATACATCTATCATGGTGTGGTATACATCTATCATGGTGTGGTGTGGTGTACATCTATCATGGTGTGGTATACATCTATCATGGTGTGGTATACATCTATCATGGTGTGGTATACATCTATCATGGTGTGGTACATCTATCATGGTGTGGTATACATCTATCATGGTGTGGTATCATGGTGTACATCTATCATGGTGTGGTATACATCTATCATGGTGTGGTATACATCTATCATGGTGTGGTATACATCTATCATGGTGTGGTATACATCTATCATGGTGTGTGTGTACATCTATCATGGTGTGGTATACATCTATCATGGTGTGGTGGTGTGGTATACATCTATCATGGTGTGGTATACATCTATCATGGTGTGGTATACATCTATCATGGTGTGGTATACATCTATCATGGTGTGGTATACATCTATCATGGTGTGGTATACATCTATCATGGTGTGGTATACATCTATCATGGTGTGGTATACATCTATCATGGTGTGGTATACATCTATCATGGTGTGGTGTACATCTATCATGGTGTGGTATACATCTATCATGGTGTGGTGTGGTGTACATCTATCATGGTGTGGTGTACATCTATCATGGTGTGGTGTGGTATACATCTATCATGGTGTGGTATACATCTATCATGGTGTGGTGTACATCTATCATGGTGTGGTGTGGTGTACATCTATCATGGTGTGGTATACATCTATCATGGTGTGTACATCTATGTACATATCATGGTATACATCTATCATGGTGTGGTGTACATCTATCATGGTGTGGTATACATCTATCATGGTGTGGTGTACATCTATCATGGTGTGGTGTACATCTATCATGGTGTGGTATACATCTATCATGGTGTGGTGTACATCTATCATGGTGTGGTATACATCTATCATGGTGTGGTATACATCTATCATGGTGTGGTATACATCTATCATGGTGTGGTATACATCTATCATGGTGTGGTATACATCTATCATGGTGTGGTATACATCTATCATGGTGTGGTATACATCTATCATGGTGTGGTGTACATCTATCATGGTGTGGTGTACATCTATCATGGTGTGGTATACATCTATCATGGTGTGGTGTACATCTATCATGGTGTGGTGTGGTGTACATCTATCATGGTGTGGTGTACATCTATCATGGTGTGGTGTATACATCTATCATGGTGTGGGTACATCTATCACATCTATCATGGTGTGGTGTACATCTATCATGGTGTGGTATACATCTATCATGGTGTGGTATACATCTATCATGGTGTGGTGTACATCTATCATGGTGTGGTGTGGTATACATCTATCATGGTGTGGTGTACATCTATCATGGTGTGGTATACATCTATCATGGTGTGGTATACATCTATCATGGTGTGGTGTACATCTATCATGGTGTGGTATACATCTATCATGGTGTGGTATACATCTATCATGGTGTGGTATACATCTATCATGGTGTGGTATACATCTATCATGGTGTGGTATACATCTATCATGGTGTGGTGTACATCTATCATGGTGTGGTATACATCTATCATGGTGTGGTATACATCTATCATGGTGTGGTGTACATCTATCATGGTGTGGTGTGGTATACATCTATCATGGTGTGGTATACATCTATCATGGTGTGGTGTGGTATACATCTATCATGGTGTGGTATACATCTATCATGGTGTGGTGTACATCTATCATGGTGTGGTATACATCTATCATGGTGTGGTATACATCTATCATGGTGTGGTGTACATCTATCATGGTGTGGTGTGGTATACATCTATCATGGTGTGGTATACATCTATCATGGTGTGGTGTACATCTATCATGGTGTGGTGTACATCTATCATGGTGTGGTATACATCTATCATGGTGTGGTATACATCTATCATGGTGTGTTGTGGTGTACATCTATCATGGTGTGGTATACATCTATCATGGTGTGGTATACATCTATCATGGTGTGGTATACATCTATCATGGTGTGGTGTACATCTATCATGGTGTGGTATACATCTATCATGGTGTGGTGTACATCTATCATGGTGTGGTGTACATCTATCATGGTGTGGTGTACATCTATCATGGTGTGGTGTACATCTATCATGGTGTGGTGTACATCTATCATGGTGGTGTGTGTACATCTATCATGGTGTGGTGTACATCTATCATGGTGTGGTATACATCTATCATGGTGTATACATCTATCATGGTGGTATACATCTATCATGGTATACATCTATCATGTGTGGTATACATCTATCATGGTGTGGTATACATCTATCATGGTGTGGTGTACATCTATCATGGTGTGGTGTACATCTATCATGGTGTGGTGTACATCTATCATGGTGTGGTATACATCTATCATGGTGTGGTGTGGTGTACATCTATCATGGTGTGGTATACATCTATCATGGTGTGGTGTGGTGTACATCTATCATGGTGTGGTATACATCTATCATGGTGTGGTGTGGTGTACATCTATCATATCATGGTGTGGTATACATCTATCATGGTGTGGTGTACATCTATCATGGTGTGGTATACATCTATCATGGTGTGGTATACATCTATCATGGTGTGGTGTGGTATACATCTATCATGGTGTGGTATACATCTATCATGGTGTGGTGTGGTATACATCTATCATGGTGTGGTGTGGTATACATCTATCATGGTGTGGTATACATCTATCATGGTGTGGTATACATCTATCATGGTGTGGTGTACATCTATCATGGTGTGGTACATATCATACATCATGGTGTGGTGTGGTATACATCTATCATGGTGTGGTATACATCTATCATGGTGTGGTATACATCTATCATGGTGTGGTATACATCTATCATGGTGTGGTATACATCTATCATGGTGTGGTATACATCTATCATGGTGTGGTATACATCTATCATGGTGTGGTATACATCTATCATGGTGTGGTGTACATCTATCATGGTGTGGTATACATCTATCATGGTGTGGTATACATCTATCATGGTGTGGTGTGGTATACATCTATCATGGTGTGGTATACATCTATCATGGTGTGGTGTGGTATACATCTATCATGGTGTGGTGTACATCTATCATGGTGTGGTATACATCTATCATGGTGTGGTACATCTATCATGGTGTGGTATACATCTATCATGGTGTGGTATACATCTATCATGGTGTGGTATACATCTATCATGGTGTGGTGTGGTATACATCTATCATGGTGTGGTATACATCTATCATGGTGTGGTATACATCTATCATGGTGTGGTATACATCTATCATGGTGTGGTATACATCTATCATGGTGTGGTGTACATCTATCATGGTGTGGTATACATCTATCATGGTGTGGTATACATCTATCATGGTGTGGTATACATCTATCATGGTGTGGTATACATCTATCATGGTGTGGTATACATCTATCATGGTGTGGTGTACATCTATCATGGTGTGGTGGTGTACATCTATCATGGTCATGGTGTGGTATACATCTATCATGGTGTGGTATACATCTATCATGGTGTGGTGTACATCTATCATGGTGTGGTATACATCTATACATCTATCATGGTGTGGTGTACATCTATCATGGTGTGGTGTACATCTATCATGGTGTGGTATACATCTATCATGGTGTGGTATACATCTATCATGGTGTGGTATACATCTATCATGGTGTGGTATACATCTATCATGGTGTGGTGTACATCTATCATGGTGTGGTGTATACATCTATCATGGTGTGGTGTACATCTATCATGGTGTGGTATACATCTATCATGGTGTGGTGTACATCTATCATGGTGTGGTATACATCTATCATGGTGTGGTATACATCTATCATGGTGTGGTGTACATCTATCATGGTGTGGTATACATCTATCATGGTGTGGTATACATCTATCATGGTGTGGTATACATCTATCATGGTGTGGTGTACATCTATCATGGTGTGGTATACATCTATCATGGTGTGGTATACATCTATCATGGTGTGGTGTACATCTATCATGGTGTGGTGTACATCTATCATGGTGTGGTATACATCTATCATGGTGTGGTATACATCTATCATGGTGTGGTATACATCTATCATGGTGTGGTATACATCTATCATGGTGTGGTGTACATCTATCATGGTGTGGTATACATCTATCATGGTGTGGTATACATCTATCATGGTGTGGTGTACATCTATCATGGTGTGGTGTACATCTATCATGGTGTGGTATACATCTATCATGGTGTGGTGTACATCTATCATGGTGTGGTATACATCTATCATGGTGTGGTGTACATCTATCATGGTGTGGTATACATCTATCATGGTGTGGTGTGGTATACATCTATCATGGTGTGGTGTGGTGTACATCTATCATGGTGTGGTATACATCTATCATGGTGTGGTGTACATCTATCATGGTGTGGTGTACATCTATCATGGTGTGGTATACATCTATCATGGTGTGGTGTACATCTATCATGGTGTGGTGTACATCTATCATGGTGTGGTATACATCTATCATGGTGTGGTGTGGTGTACATCTATCATGGTGTGGTGTACATCTATCATGGTGTGGTGTGGTGTACATCTATCATGGTGTGGTGGTGTGGTATACATCTATCATGGTGTGGTATACATCTATCATGGTGTGGTGTACATCTATCATGGTGTGGTATACATCTATCATGGTGTGGTGTACATCTATCATGGTGTGGTGTACATCTATCATGGTGTGGTATACATCTATCATGGTGTGGTGTACATCTATCATGGTGTGGTGTACATCTATCATGGTGTGGTGTACATCTATCATGGTGTGGTGTACATCTATCATGGTGTGGTGTACATCTATCATGGTGTGGTGTACATCTATCATGGTGTGGTATACATCTATCATGGTGTGGTATACATCTATCATGGTGTGGTATACATCTATCATGGTGTGGTGTACATCTATCATGGTGTGGTGTACATCTATCATGGTGTGGTATACATCTATCATGTGGTGTGGTATACATCTATCATGGTGTGGTGTACATCTATCATGGTGTGGTGTACATCTATCATGGTGTGGTGTACATCTATCATGGTGTGGTATACATCTATCATGGTGTGGTATACATCTATCATGGTGTGGTGTACATCTATCATGGTGTGGTGTACATCTATCATGGTGTGGTGTGGTGTACATCTATCATGGTGTGGTGTGGTATACATCTATCATGGTGTGGTGTACATCTATCATGGTGTGGTATACATCTATCATGGTGTGGTGTACATCTATCATGGTGTGGTGTACATCTATCATGGTGTGGTGTACATCTATCATGGTGTGGTGGTACATCTATCATGGTGTGGTGTACATCTATCATGGTGTGGTATACATCTATCATGGTGTGGTATACATCTATCATGGTGTGGTATACATCTATCATGGTGTGGTGTACATCTATCATGGTGTGGTGTACATCTATCATGGTGTGGTGTGGTATACATCTATCATGGTGTGGTATACATCTATCATGGTGTGGTATACATCTATCATGGTGTGGTATACATCTATCATGGTGTGGTATACATCTATCATACATACATCTATCATGGTGTGGTGTACATCTATCATGGTGTGGTGTACATCTATCATGGTGTGGTATACATCTATCATGGTGTGGTATACATCTATCATGGTGTGGTATACATCTATCATGGTGTGGTATACATCTATCATGGTGTGGTGTACATCTATCATGGTGTGGTATACATCTATCATGGTGTGGTATACATCTATCATGGTGTGGTATACATCTATCATGGTGTGGTATACATCTATCATGGTGTGGTGGTGTGGTGTACATCTACATCTATCATGGTGTGGTGTGGTATACATCTATCATGGTGTGGTGTACATCTATCATGGTGTGTACATCTATCATGGTGTGGTGGTGTGGTATACATCTATCATGGTGTGGTATACATCTATCATGGTGTGGTGTACATCTATCATGGTGTGGTATACATCTATCATGGTGTGGTATACATCTATCATGGTGTGGTGTGGTGTACATCTATCATGGTGTGGTGTACATCTATCATGGTGTGGTGTGGTATACATCTATCATGGTGTGGTATACATCTATCATGGTGTGGTATACATCTATCATGGTGTGGTATACATCTATCATGGTGTGGTATACATCTATCATGGTGTGGTGTACATCTATCATGGTGTGGTATACATCTATCATGGTGTGGTGTACATCTATCATGGTGTGGTATACATCTATCATGGTGTGGTATACATCTATCATGGTGTGGTATACATCTATCATGGTGTGGTGTACATCTATCATGGTGTGGTATACATCTATCATGGTGTGGTGTACATCTATCATGGTGTATACATCTATCATGGTGTGGTATACATCTATCATGGTGTGGTGTGGTATACATCTATCATGGTGTGGTGTGGTATACATCTATCATGGTGTGGTATACATCTATCATGGTGTGGTGTACATCTATCATGGTGTGGTATACATCTATCATGGTGTGGTATACATCTATCATGGTGTGGTGTGGTGTACATCTATCATGGTGTGGTATACATCTATCATGGTGTGGTATACATCTATCATGGTGTGGTGTACATCTATCATGGTGTGGTATACATCTATCATGGTGTGGTATACATCTATCATGGTGTGGTATACATCTATCATGGTGTGGTATACATCTATCATGGTGTGGTATACATCTATCATGGTGTGGTGTACATCTATCATGGTGTGGTATACATCTATCATGGTGTGGTGTACATCTATCATGGTGTGGTGTACATCTATCTATCCATCAAGTCTCTGAATGTCCTTGAGTGGCCCAGACGGAGCCCGGACTTGAACCTGATCGAACATCTCTGGAGAAACCAGAAATTAGCTGTGCAGCGACGCTCCCCATCCAACCTGACAGAGCTTGAGAGGATCTGCAGAGAAGAATCTGTAGAAACTCCCCAAATACAAGTGTGCCAAGCTTGTAGCATCATACCCAAGAAGACTCAAGGCTGTAATCACTGCCAAAGGTGTTTCAACAAAGTACTGAGTAAAGGGTCTGAATTCTTATTATGTAAATGTGATATTTCCGTATTTTTTTAGTTTTTGCTTCATCATTATGGGGTGTGTGTGTGTGTAGATGGAGGGGGAAAACGATTTAAAGGTGTTCTCAACTAGCCTACCAGGTTAAATAAAGATGTTCTCAAATAGCCTACCTTGTTAAATAAAGATGTTCTCAACTAGCCTACCTGGTTAAATAAAGGTGTTCTCAACTAGCCTACCTGGTTAAATAAAGGTGTTCTCAACTAGCCTACCTGGTTAAATAAAGGTGTTCTCAACTAGCCTACCTGGTTAAATAAAGGTGTTCTCAACTAGCCTACTAGGTTAAATAAAAGTGTTCTCAAATAGCCTACCTGGTTAAATAAAGGTGTTCTCAACTAGCCTACCTGGTTAAATAAAGGTGAAATAAAAACAAAACAAATATACCACCCCTACCTTGTCACCACACAGCTGATTGGTTCAAACACATTAAGAAGGAAATAAATTCCAACAATTAACTTTTAACATTCTATTTAGTCCATTTTCAAACTATGCAACGGGTCTGTTCATTTCTCAGTCGGGCCCTGACACACGGGTAATCCAATATGAATCGACCTTGGCGACCGTTGTAGATGTAACAGGTGGGTGAATCTGTTTGGGACCGTCCTTATTTGGAGGGTAGGTAGCGGAGGTCCTAGGGGAGACCGTGAGGCAGATGGAGCTCAGGTGTTGAGGCGTCCCCGCTGATTTTACAGGAAAATGAATTACACCTGGACAAATGGGCTCTGCATTGTAGGAGACGGGGTGTCCTCCCACCAACACAGGAGAGGAGAGGTCAGGAGATATTGAGGAGAGGACAGAAAATTGAGATGAGGACAGGAGATTGAGGAGAGGAAATTGAGGAGAGACAGGAGATTGAGGAGAGGACAGGAGATTGAGGAGAGGAGATTGAGGACAGGAGATTGAGGAGAGGACAGGAGATTGAGGAGAGGAGATTGAGGAGAGGAGATTGAGGACAGGAGATTGAGGACAGGAGATTGAGGACAGGAGATTGAGGAGAGGAGATTGAGGCGAGGACAGGAGATTGAGGAGAGGAGATTGAGGCATAATAGATTAAGGAGAGGACAGGAGTTGAGTCTAAACTCATATCTGCGTGTTTATATCACACTATACATTACTGCTGGGCAATTCATTCAATTCATTTGAAGTATTAATTGCAGGCCCTCTAAACACAGTGACATCCTCCTAGTTTTGTTCTAGAATAGTACATATTTAGTGTTCATACCGCAGGTATTAAGAGCAATCACACAAAAATATTAGAAACCAAATCTAGTGAATCAGAACTCCTCAATTTCCAAATTCCTGATCCATTCACGAGCTTGACATATAGCCCTTCCATGTCCAGGAGTAATCATATGATACTTCAGGATATACCAAGTACAGCAGTACCTTCCACATCTGTACCACCTCTTGTTCTTAGGAACCAGCTGATTTGTTATGACATTAGACTAATGGTTTAACTCTGTGTTTCTGTTGAATATTCCTGATCAAGCTTGCGTGAAGCAAAGGCCTTTGCTCTGAATTGTGTGTGTGTGAGATATGATCAGTGCAGCAAGAGGGTCAGAACAACCTGGAGGTGGTGCTGAACACTATGGGGGCTAAATGAAGCAATGTCAGGAAGTCATATACACTGAGTGGATGAAACATTAAGAACACCTTCCTACCATTGAGTGACACCCCCCCTTTTGCCCACAGAACAGCCTCAATTCGTTGGGGCATGGACACTAGAAGTTGTCAAGTTGGCTCGATGTCCTTTGGGTGGTGGATAATCAGTTACACTGTTGAGCGTTAAAAACTCAGCAGCGTTGCAGTTCTTGACACACTCAAACCGGTGCTCCTGGCACCTACTCCAATGGTTCTATGGTCAGTGTGTACTCCAATGGTTCTATGGTCAGTGTGTACTCCAATGGTTCTATGGTCAGTGTGTACTCCAATGGTTCTATGGTCAGTGTGTACTCCAATGGTTCTATGGTCAGTGTGTACTCCAATGGTTCTATGGTCAGTGTGTACTCCAATGGTTCTATGGTCAGTGTGTACTCCAATGGTTCTATGGTCAGTGTGTACTCCAATGGTTCTATGGTCAGTGTGTACTCCAATGGTTCTATGGTCAGTGTGTACTCCAATGGTTCTATGGTCAGTGTGTACTCCAATGGTTCTATGGTCAGTGTGTACTCCAATGGTTCTATGGTCAGTGTGTACTCCAATGGTTCTACTACCATACCCCGTTCAAAGGCACTTAAATATTTTGTCTTGCCCATTCACCTTCTGAATAGCACACAGACACAATCCATGTCTCAATTGTCTCAAGGCTTAAAAATCCTTCTTTAACCTGTCTGCTCCCCTTCATCTGCACTGATCGAAGTGGATTTAACAAGTGACATCATTAAGTGATCATATCTTTCACCTGGATTCACCTGGTCAGTCATGGAAAGAGTAGAGTAGGTGTTCCTAAAGTTTTGTACTATCAGTGTACAGTATAGGCTTGTGCACTACTTTTAACCAGGGTGCATAGGGATCTAGTGGGGCACTATATGGGGAATAGGGTGCCATTTGGGACACAGAGTGTGGGTATTATCTCTCTCCGAGGAGAAAACATCTGTTTCCACTTCACCTGTATACTATACACAGTCACTGATGTTATCTTCCTGGCCGGTTTTACGACCCCTCTGGCTTGTGCAGTGGGGGAGATCTTTGTGGGCTCAGCCTTGTCGCAGGGTAGTACGTTGGTGGTGATATCCCTCTAGTGGTGTGGGGGCTGTGCTTTAGCCCCCGTAATAGGGTCAGAGGCATCTCAGTGAAGAGAGGGGAGTCGGCCAGGAAGAGACAACTATGGCGGTTCGTCGCTCCAGTGCCTTGCCGTTCACCTTCACACCCCTGGGCCATCCTCAATCATAGGACCTACTGAAGAGTTTGCTTCTCTCACATGGATAGGCAGACCACTCCATAAAAATTGAGCTCTATAGGAGAAAGCCCTGCCTCCAGCAGCTGTTTGCTTAAAAAATGTAGGGGCACTAAGGAGGTTTGCGTCTTGTGACTGTAGCATACGTGTAGGTATGTACGGCAGGATCAAATCAGAGAGATAGGTAGGAGCAAGCCCATCTAATGCTGTGTAGGTTAGCAGTAAAACCTTGAAATCAGCCATTGCCTTAACAGGAAGCCAGTGTAGGGAGGCTAGCACTGGAGTAATATGATCACATTTTTTGTGTTTCTAGTCAAGATTCTAGAAGCTGTGTTTAGCACTTCCTGAAGTTTATTTAGTGCTTTATCCGGGTAGCCGGAAACTAGAGCATTGCAGTACTCTAACGTAGAAGTGACAAAACATGGATTCATTTTCTGCATCACTTTTGGACAAAAGGTTTCTGATTTTTTTTTTTTAAAGCTGTCCTTGAAATATTCCTAATATGTTTGTCAAAAGAGAGATCAGGGTCCAGAGTAACGCTGAGGTCCTTCACAGTTTTATTTGAGTGTACTGTACAACCATCAAGATTAAGTGTCAGATCTCTTTGTTTCTTGAGAAATAGGATCTCTATTTTGTCTAAAAAAGTAAACACTTGCCTCTGTATGAAACAGAGGCTTCCAGAGTAGGCAATTTTGGGGATTCACCATGTTTCATTGAATTGTACAGTTGTGTGTCGTCCACATAGCAGTGAAAGTTGACATTATGTTTCCGAAAGACCAAGAGGAAAAATATATAGTGAACAACAGTGTTCCTAAAACAGAACCTTGAGGAACGCCAAAACTTACAATTGATTTTGTCAGAGGATCCAGTTCCAGAGTTTAGTCACAGGGTGTTCCTTTTGTCCAGGTGGGAAAGGGCAGTGTGGAGTGCAATAAAGAATGCATCACCTGTGGATCTGTTGAGGCGGTATGTGAATTGGAGTGGGTCTAGGGTTTCTGGGATAATGGTGTTGATGTGAGCCATGACCAGTCTTTCCAAGCACTTCATGGCTAACGACGGGAGTACTATGGGGCGGTAGTCATTTAGGCAGGTTACCTTCGCTTCCTTGGTCACAGGGACTATGGTGCCCAATCGTGCCAAATTGCCCTTGACTAATGATTGCATCTGAAGCTGGGCTTGCAACATGGCAATCCTCACCATAAGGCGATCGTTCTCCTGTATATTATGAGTACAGCCAATTAGAAGGCATCATGTTAATGTTACTTTTTTAGCTGTTGGAGGTGAAAAGCTGACATTGTAAAAGTTGAGCAAGGGAAAATCTAAGATGTTGGTTAAATGCATATTTGGATTAAACTGTTATTTAAAGTAAAAACTAAAATGTTTGCCAGGTAGCCAAGTAGCAACAAACAGCACAGAGACAAGTCCGGAAGTTGTGACTTTGTGACTATGGCAGCGAAGTTTCTGCCTGTCGAGTAATGAACCCTGTTCACCAGACGTCCTTGTCATGCTGTTGCTCCAGTTTCAACTGTTCTGCCTGTAGTTATGGAGCCCTGACCTGTTCACCAGATGTGCTACCATACAATTCCCACAGAGAGAGAGGGAGAGAGAGAGAGATGTGAATTTATGATTTGTCTAAATAATGCTACATCTCTCTGATATCCTGTATGAAACCTCTACAGGAACTATACTGCTGCCTCAGAAGCTGGAAAACCAGTTTGTTGTGGATTAGATTGAAAAGAAGAGTAAAAAACTGCACACTAAAAAAGACTGGTCACCTGAACCAGGACTGGTCACCTGAACCAGGAACTGGTTGACCGAACCAGGAACTGGTTGACCGAACCAGGACTGGTACTGTACTACTGCCTCTTTCTTCTGAGGCAGCGGTATAGTTCCTGCTGCAGTAGTTTATGTGTTGGGGAGCTAGGGTCAGTCTGTTATATCTGGAGTATTTCTCCTGTCTTATCCAGTGTCTTGTGTGAATTTAGGTATGCTCTCTCTAATTCTCTCTCTCTAATTCTCTCTCTCTCTTTTTCTCTCTTTCTCTTTTTCTTTCTTTCTTTCTTTCTCTCTCTCGGAGGACCTGAGCCCTAGGACCATGCCTCAGGACTACCTGGCCTTATGACTCCTTGATTTCCTCAGTACACCTGGTCGTGCTGCTGCTCCAGTTTCAACTGGTCTGCCTGTGGCTATGGAACCCTAACCTGTTCACCGGACGGGCTACCTGTCCGAGACCTGCTGTTTTCAACTCTCTAGAGGCAGCAGGAGTGGTAGAGATACTCTTAATGATCGGCTATGAAAAGCCAACTGACATTTACTCCCGAGGTGCTGACTTGCTGCACCCTCGACAACCACTGTGATTATTATTATTTGACCATGCTGGTAATTTGTGAACATTTGAACATCTTGGCCATGTTCTGTTATAATTTCCACCCGGCACAGCCAGAAGAGGTCTGACCACCCCTCATAGCCTGGTTGCTCTCGAGGTTTCTTCCTAGGTTCTGGAGTTTTTCCTAGACACCGTGCTTCTACGCCTGCATTGCTTGCTATTTGGGGTTTTAGGCTGGGTTTCTGTACAGCACTTTGTGACATCAGCTGATGTAAAAAGGGCTTTATAAATACATTTGATTGATTGATTGGTTGGTCGGCCGAGTATTGTATTATTGTTTTCATCATTCACTGCCATTTTCTTAAATGCAATAAAAAAACATAGTTGACGTTGAAGAACCTGATCAAAATAGACTTTCCAGACAAGTTAATAATTCGTACGGGTAATAAAATGTGATTAGTGAGAGAGTCATGTTTGTCTTCTTAGCTGACAACATGAAGAATGAATGAAGCAGAATGACGCTGAACCCCCAAAAGCAGTTTATCCTGTTGAAAGTTATTCTCCCTATTGGCCAAGCGTCTATTCCAGGGAGGTTAACTGGATTCAATCCCCTGAAAGATCTCAGGTTTATCAACCACTTTTCCTCACTTTTATCTGTTAGGCTGCATCCCAAAATGCTTCCTATTCTCTACACAGTGCACAGATCACTACACAGTGTTGTTTGGGACGGTGATACATACTTCCAGCTGTTTGACGAATGGAAAGCAGTAATCTACCATAATATACCACCTCTATCTAGTCAGCATCTGCTGGGACGTAAAGACAAGTCCCTTCACTTTCTCAGCCATGATGATGATCCATTGGTTCCATCTGCACTACCTTTATCCCCAAAAACATTTTTTTAAATTTGTCACATGCGCCGAACACAAGCCCTTAATTAACCAACAATGCAGTTCAAGAAGTAGAGTTAAGAAAATATTTACTAAATAAACTAAAGTAAAAAATAACAATACCGAGGCTATATAGAGGGGATACCGGTACCGAGTCAATGTGTGGGTGTACAGGTTAGTTGAGGTAATGTAGCAGAGAACAATGACAAACAGACACAACTATACATGGACAGGAAAGTGCTAAATGTGCACACACAGACAAACAGTGCATGTGGAATGTATTGAGACCCCTTCACCTTTTCCACATTTGGTTACGTTACAGCCTCATACAAAATCTTCCCCATTAATCTACACACAATACCTCATCATGAAAAAGCTACAACAGGTTTTTAGATTTTTTTGCAAATGTATAAAATAAAATAAACTGATTTACATAAGTATTCATTCCCTTTGCTATGAGACACGAAATTGACCTCAGGTGCATCCTGTTTCAACTGATCATCCTTGAGATGTTTCTACAACTTGATTGGAGTCCACTTGTGGTAAATTCATCTGATTGGACATGATTTGGAAAGGCACACACCTGTCTATATGAGGTCCCACAGTTAACAGTGCATGTCAGAGGAAACACCAAGCCATGAGGTTGAAGGAATTGTCCGTAGAGCGCCGAGACAATATTGTTTGGAGTCACAGATCTGAGGAATGGTACCAAAACATTTCTGCACTCTTGAAGGTCCCCAAGAACACAGTGGCCTCCATCATTCTTAAATGGAAGAAGTTTGTAACTCTCACGGCACTTCCTAGAGCTGGCCGCCAACCTGAGCAACCTGAGCAATCAGGGGAGAAGGGCTTTGGTCAGGGAGGTGACCAAGATCCTGATGGTCACTGACAGAGCTCCAGAGTTCCTCTGTGGATATGGTAGAACCATCCAGAAGGACAACCATCTCTGCAGCACTCCACCAATGAGGCCTTTATGGTAGAGTTGCCAGACGGAAGCCGCTCCTCAGTAAAAAGTCAAAAAAAACTTGCCGATTGCCAAAAGGTACCTAAAGAACTCTCAGACCATGGAAAACAAGATAATCTGGTCTGATGAAACCAAGATTGAAATATTTGGTCTGAATGGCAAGTGTCACGTCTGGAAGAAACCTGGCATCATCTCTACGGTGAAACATGGTGGTGGCAGCATCATTTTGTGGTGATGTTTTTCAGCCGCAGGGACTGGGAGACTAGTCAGGATTGAGGGAATAATGAACGGAGAAAAGTACAAAGAGATCCAGAACGCTCAGGACCTCAGACTGGGGTAAAGGTTTAACTTCCAACAAGTCAACGACCCTAAGCACACAGGCAAGACAACGCAGGAGTGGCTTCGGGACAAATCTCTGAATGTCCTTGAGTGGCCCAACCAGAGCCCGGACTTGAAGCCGATTTAGCATCTCTGGAGAGATCTGAAAATAGCTGTGCAGCAACGCTCCCCATCCAACCTGACAGAGCTTGAGAGGGTTTGCAGAGAAGAATGGGAGAAGCTCCCCAAATACAGGTGTGCCAAGCTTGTAGCGTCCTACCCAAGAAGACTCCAGGCTGTAATCGCTGCCAAAGGTGCTTCAACAAAGTACTGAGTAAAGAGTCTGAGTAAAGAGTCTGAGTAAAGAGTCTGAGTAAAGAGTCTGAGTAAAGAGTCTGAGTAAAGAGTCTGAGTAAAGAGTAAAGAGTCTGAGTAAAGAGTCTGAGTAAAGAGTCTGAGTAAAGAGTCTGAGTAAAGAGTCTGAGTAAAGAGTCTGAGTAAAGAGTCTGAGTAAAGAGTCTGAGTAAAGAGTCTGAGTAAAGAGTCTGAGTAAAGAGTCTGAGTAAAGAGTCTGAGTAAAGAGTCTGAGTAAAGAGTCTGAGTAAAGAGTCTGAGTAAAGAGTCTGAGTAAAGAGTCTGAGTAAAGAGTCTGAGTAAAGAGTCTGAGTAAAGAGTCTGAGTAAAGAGTCTGAGTAAAGAGTCTGAGTAAAGAGTCTGAGTAAAGAGTCTGAGTAAAGAGTCTGAGTAAAGAGTCTGAGTAAAGAGTCTGAGTAAAGAGTCTGAGTAAAGAGTCTGAGTAAAGAGTCTGAGTAAAGAGTCTGAGTAAAGAGTCTGAGTAAAGAGTCTGAGTAAAGAGTCTGAGTAAAGAGTCTGAGTAAAGAGTCTGAGTAAAGAGTCTGAGTAAAGAGTCTGAGTAAAGAGTCTGAGTAAAGAGTCTGAGTAAAGAGTCTGAGTAAAGAGTCTGAGTAAAGAGTCTGAGTAAAGAGTCTGAGTAAAGAGTCTGAGTAAAGAGTCTGAGTAAAGAGTCTGAGTAAAGAGTCTGAGTAAAGAGTCTGAGTAAAGAGTCTGAGTAAAGAGTCTGAGTAAAGAGTCTGAGTAAAGAGTCTGAGTAAAGAGTCTGAGTAAAGAGTCTGAGTAAAGAGTCTGAGTAAAGAGTCTGAGTAAAGAGTCTGAGTAAAGAGTCTGAGTAAAGAGTCTGAGTAAAGAGTAAACATGTGAATGATGGAATTTCCGTATATTATTATTATTTTTAATACATTTCCCAAAATGTCTAAAAAACCTATATTTGCATTGTCATTATTGGGTATTGTGTGTAGATTGATGAGGGAAAAAAGCAATTGATTCCATTTTAGAATAAGGCTGTAATGTAACAAAATGTGGAAAAAGTGAAGGAGTACAGTATATTCAGATCTCCCTGATAAAGACGTACAGGATAATCAGATCTCCCTGATAAAGTAGTACAGGATAATCAGATCGCCCTGATAAAGTAGTACAGGATAATCAGATCGCCCTGATAAAGACGTACAGGATAATCAGATCGCCCTGATAAAGACGTACAGGATAATCAGATCGCCCTGATAAAGACGTACAGGATAATCAGATCGCCCTGATAAAGTAGTACAGGATAATCAGATCTCCCTGATAAAGTAGTACAGGATATTCAGATCTCCCTGATGAAGTAGTACAGGATATTCAGGTCTCCCTGATGAAGTAGTACAGGATATTCACCTGATGAAGTAGTACAGGATATTCACCTGATGAAGTAGTACAGGATATTCACCTGATGAAGTAGTACAGGATATTCACCTGATGAAGTAGTACAGGATATTCACCTGATGAAGTAGTCAAGATATTCACCTGATAAAGTAGTACAAGATATTCAGATCTCCCTGATGAAGTAGTCAAGATATTCACCTGATGAAGTAGTACAAGATATTCAGATCTCCCTGATGAAGTATTCAGGATGTTCACCTGATGAAGTAGTACAGGATATTCACCTGATGAAGTAGTACAAGATATTCAGGTCTCCCTGATGTAGTACAGGATATTCACCTGATGAAGTAGTACGGGATATTCACCTGATGAAGTAGGACAGGATATTCACCTGATGAAGTAGGACAGGATATTCACCTGATGAAGTAGGACAGGATATTCACCTGATGAAGTAGTCAAGATATTCACCTGATAAAGTAGTACAAGATATTCAGATCTCACCTGAGGAAGTATTCAGGATGTTCACCTGATGAAGTAGTCAAGATATTCAGATCTCCCTGATGAAGTATTCAGGATGTTCACCTGATGAAGTAGTACAGGATATTCACCTGATGAAGTAGGACAGGATATTCACCTGATGAAGTAGTACAGAATATTCACCTGATGAAGTAGTGCAGGATATCCACCTGATGAAGTAGTACAGGATATTCACCTGATGTAGTACAGGATATTCACCTGATGAAGTAGTACAGAATATGCACCTGATGAAGTAGTACAGGATATTCACCTGATGAAGTAGTACAGGATATTCACCTGATGAAGTAGTCAAGATATTCACCTGATAAAGTAGTACAAGATATTCACCTGATGAAGTAGTACAGGATGTTCACCTGATGAAGTAGTCAAGATATTCACCTGATAAAGTAGTACAAGATATTCAGATCTCCCTGATGAAGTATTCAGGATGTTCACCTGATGAAGTAGTATAGGATATTCACCTGATGAAGTAGTACAGGATATCCACCTGATGAAGTAGTACAGGATATTCACCTGATGAAGTAGTACAGGATATTCACCTGATGTAGTACAGGATATTCACCTGGTGAAGTAGTACAGGATATTCACCTGATGAAGTAGTACAGGATATTCACCTGATGTAGTAGTACAGAATATTCACCTGATGAAGTAGTACAGGATAATCACCTGATGAAGTAGTACAGGATATTCACCTGATGAAGTAGTACAGGATATTCACCTGATGAAGTAGTCAAGATATTCAGGTCTCCCTGATGAAGTAGGACAGGATATTCACCTGATGAAGTAGTACAGAATATTCACCTGATGAAGTAGTACAGGATATTCACCTGATGAAGTAGTACAAGATATTCAGGTCTCCCTGATGTAGTACAGGATATTCACCTGATGAAGTAGTACAGGATATTCACCTGATGAAGTAGGACAGGATATTCACCTGATGAAGTAGGACAGGATATTCACCTGATGAAGTAGTACAGGATATTCACCTGATGAAGTAGTACAGGATATTCACCTGATGAAGTAGGACAGGATATTCACCTGATGAAGTAGTACAGGATATTCACCTGATGAAGTAGTACAGGATATTCACCTGATGAAGTAGTACAGGATATTCACCTGATGAAGTAGTACAGGATATTCACCTGATGAAGTAGTACAGGATATTCACCTGATGAAGTAGTACAGGATATCCACCTGATGAAGTAGTACAGATATTCACCTGATGAAGTAGTACAGGATATGCACCTGATGAAGTAGTACAGGATATTCACCTGATGAAGTAGTACAGGATATTCACCTGATGAAGTAGTCAAGATATTCACCTGATAAAGTAGTACAAGATATTCACCTGATGAAGTAGTACAGGATGTTCACCTGATGAAGTAGTACAAGATATTCAGATCTCCCTGATGAAGTAGTACAAGATATTCAGATTTCCCTGATGAAGTAGTACAGGATATTCAGATTTCCCTGATGAAGTAGTACAAGATATTCAGATCTCCCTGATGAAGTATTCAGGATATTCACCTGATGAAGTAGTACAGGATATTCAGATCTCCCTGAAGAAGTAGTACATGATATCCAGACCTCCCTGATAAAGTAGTACAGGATATTCACCTGATGAAGTAGTACAGGATATTCACCTGATGAAGTAGTACAGGATATTCACCTGATGATGTAGTCAGGATATTCATCTGATGAAGTAGTACAGGATATTCACCTGATGAAGAGGTACAGGATATTCACTTGATGAAGAGGTACAGGATATTCACTTGATGAAGAGGTACAGGATATTCACCTGAAGAAGTAGTACAGGATATTCACCTGATGAAGTAGTACAGGATATTCACCTGATGAAGTAGTACAGGATATTCACCTGATGAAGTAGTACGGGATATTCACCCGATGAAGTAGTATCTCTAGTAGAAATTGAACAAGGCGTGTGTGTGCTGTAGCAGGGTGTAAAGCATGGTAACACACAGGGTTCCTCTGAGTGCGTAAAGAAGACGAATTAACATTTTTCTCTTTCTTGGAAAGGCTTCTGTTAGTTCAAATAGCCAGCAGGATTACCATTTTCCTTCTGAGAGCTTTTCATAGGAGAATAAGGCTCCGTCCCAAATGGAACTCTACTTCCTATTTAGTACACTACGTTGGACCTGGGCACGGGAATATGTAGGGAATAGTGTGCTATTTGGGATGTAGGCTAGGAATCAGCAGGCTTCGAGATCATCACATGCCATCTGTAAGCCACAGATGTCACTGAGACTTGTGACAATTTAGAGGTATGGACTAAGGGCAGCTTCTCCCTCCCTCCCTCCTTCCCTCCCTGTCCCCCAAGTGGATAAGAGGTTGGAAGATATGTTGAACCAGACTGGCACTAAATATGGATGTTTCTTACATGTAGAACTGCAAATTAGATTTAGAGTATTCTAACATGTGAAACTGTAGTTAGATTTAGAGTATTCTAAACTGTAGTTAGATTTAGAGTATTCTAAAGTGTAGTTTGATTTTCACATGTGATTTTTTTCCACATGGAAGCGTTATCTAATCCATCATTTCAGGTACTTGATTTGTTGCTGTTACAGGGGTGGTCATATGAATGTACAGCTACACAGAAAACCTGTTCAATAAAGAATACAGGAGAACAGTGGTTATAAAGCTACCTGAGCTATCGAAGGCCTTGAGAAATCCTGATCAATATCACTCCTTACAATCTATATCAATATCACTCCTTACAATCTAGATCAATATCACTCCTTACAATCTATATCAATATCACTCCTTACAATCTATATCAATATCACTCCTTACAATCTATATCAATATCACTCCCTACAATCTAGATCAATATCAATATCACTCCTTACAATCTAGATCAATATCACTCCCTACAATCTAGATCAATATCAATATCACTCCTTACAATCTAGATCAATATCGATATCACTCCTTACAATCTAGATCAATATCGATATCACTCCTTACAATCTAGATCAATATCGATATCAGTCCCTACAATCTAGATCAATATCGATATCAGTTCCTACAATCTAGATCAATATTGATATCACTCCCTACAATCTAGATCAATATCGATATCACTCCCTACAATCTAGATCAATATCGATATCAGTCCCTACAATCTAGATCAATATCAATAATATCAATATCACTCCTTACAATCTATATCAATATCACTCCCTACAATCTAGATCAATATCAATATCACTCCTTACAATCTAGATCAATATCACTCCTTACAATCTAGATCAATATCACTCCTTACAATCTAGATCAATATCACTCCTTACAATCTATATCAATATCACTCCTTACAATCTATATCAATATCACTCCTTACAATCTATATCAATATCACTCCCTACAATCTAGATCAATATCAATATCACTCCTTACAATCTAGATCAATATCATCCCTACAATCTAGATCAATGTCAATAACACTCCTTACAATCTAGATCAATATCAATAACACTCCTTACAATCTAGATCAATATCGATATCACTCCTTACAATCTAGATCAATATCGATATCACTCCAATACAATCTAGATCAATATCGATATCAGTCCCTACAATCTAGATCAATATCGATATCACTCCCTACAATCTAGATCAATATCGATATCAGTCCCTACAATCTAGATCAATATCAATAATATCAATATCACTCCTTACAATCTATATCAATATCACTCCCTACAATCTAGATCAATATCAATATCACTCCTTACAATCTATATCAATATCACTCCTTACAATCTAGATCAATATCACTCCTTACAATCTATATCAATATCACTCCTTACAATCTAGATCAATATCACTCCTTACAATCTATATCAATATCACTCCTTACAATCTATATCAATATCACTCCTTACAATCTATATCAATATCACTCCCTACAATCTAGATCAATATCAATATCACTCCTTACAATCTAGATCAATATCACTCCCTACAATCTAGATCAATATCAATATCACTCCTTACAATCTAGATCAATATCGATATCACTCCTTACAATCTAGATCAATATCGATATCAGTCCCTACAATCTAGATCAATATCGATATCAGTTCCTACAATCTAGATCAATATTGATATCACTCCCTACAATCTAGATCAATATCGATATCACTCCCTACAATCTAGATCAATATCGATATCAGTCCCTACAATCTAGATCAATATCAATATCACTCCTTACAATCTAGATCAATATCAATATCACTCCTTACAATCTAGATCAATATCACTCCCTACAATCTAGATCAATATCAATATCACTACCTACAATCTAGATCAATATCACTACCTACAATCTAGATCAATATCAATATCACTACCTACAATCTAGATCAATATCGATATCACTACCTACAATCTAGATCAATATCGATATCAGTCCCTACAATCTAGATCAATATCAATATCACTACCTACAATCTAGATCAATATCAATAATATCAATATCACTCCTTACAATCTATATCAATATCACTCCCTACAATCTAGATCAATATCAATATCACTCCTTACAATCTAGATCAATATCACTCCTTACAATCTAGATCAATATCACTCCCTTACAATCTATATCAATATCACTCCTTACAATCTATATCAATATCACTCCTTACAATCTATATCAATATCACTACCCTACAATCTAGATCAATATCAATATCACTCCTTACAATCTAGATCAATATCACTCCCTACAATCTAGATCAATATCAATATCCCTACAATCTAGATCACAATATCACTACAATCTAGAGAGAGGTAGGTATACAGATAGATACAGAGGTATACAGATACAGAGGTATACAGATACAGAGGTATACAGATACAGAGGTATACAGATACAGAGGTATACAGATACAGAGGTATACAGATACAGAGGTATACAGATACAGAGAGATACAGATAGATACAGATAGATACAGATAGATACAGAGAGATACAGATAGATACAGATAGATACAGAGAGATACAGATAGATACAGATAGATACAGAGGTATACAGATAGATACAGAGGTATACAGAGGTATACAGATAGATACAGAGAGATACAGAGAGATACAGAGGTATACAGATAGATACAGAGAGATACAGATAGATACAGAGAGATACAGAGGTATACAGATAGATACAGAGGTATACAGATAGATACAGATAGATACAGAGGTATACAGATAGATACAGAGAGGGGGAGAGAGATACAGAGAGATATAGAGAGGGGGAGAGAGATACAGAGAGATACAGATAGATACAGAGAGGGGGAGAGAGATACAGAGAGGGGGAGAGAGATACAGAGAGGGGGAGAGAGATACAGAGAGATACAAAGAGGGGGAGAGAGATACAAAGAGATACAGAGAGATACAGAGACATGGAGGAGAGGGAGTACTGGTTAATTGATGATGGAATATATTTTGAACTATAGCTGTTAGCTCAGTGTTTCCATTCAAACACACAGAGCAGAGGGGTGGAAAGAGAGGGATTACCAGGACATGTATGCCGTTAATGCGCTGACCAACTGGCAAATGTCTTCACTGCCATTTTCAACGTCTCCCTGTCTGAGTCTGTAATACCAACATGTTTCAAGCAGACCACCATAGTCCCTGTGCCCATGAACACTAAGGTAACCTGCCTAAATGACTACTACCTGTAGCACTCACGTCTGTTGCCATGAAATGCTTTGAAAGGCTGGCTCACATCTACATCATTATCCCAGAAACCCTAGACCCACTCTAATTTGAGTGCCGCACCAACAGATCCACAGGTGATGCATTCTCTATTGCGCTCCACACTGCCCTTTCCCACCTGGACAAAAGGAACACCTATGTGAGAATGCTATTCATTGACTACAGCTCAGCGTTCAACACCATAGTACCCTCAAAACTCATCAATAAGCTAAGGACCCTGGGACTAAACATCTCCTTCTGCAACAGGATCCTGGACTTCCTGATGAGTCGCCCCCAGGTGGTAAGGTTAGGTAACAACACATCCGCCACGCTGATCTTCCACACGGGGGGCCCCTCAGGGGTACGTGCTCAGTCCCCTCCTGTACTCCTTGTTCACTGACTGCATGGCCACGACTCCAACACCATCATCAAGTTTGCAGACGACACAACAGTGTTAGGCCTGATCACCGACAATGATGAGACAGCCTATAGGCGGAGGTCAGAGACCTGCCCTTGTGGTGAAAGCACAACAACCTTTTCCTCAAAGTGAACAAGACAAAGGAGATATTTGTGGACTACAGGAAAAAGAGTGCCGAGTACGCCCCCATTCTCATCGACGGGGCTGTAGTAGAGCAGGTTGAGAGCTTCAAGTTCCTTGGTGTCCACATCAACAACAAACTAACATGGTTCAAACACACCAAGACAGTCGCGAAGAGGGCTCGACAAAACCTATTCCCCCTCAGGAGACTGAAAAGATTTGGCATGGGTCCTCAGATCCTCAAAAAATTTTACAGCTGCACCATCGAGAGCATCCTGACTGGGTGCATCACAGCCTGGTATGGCAACTGCTCGACGTCCGACAGCAAGGCGCTACAGAGGGTAGTGCGACGGGCCCAGTACATCACTGGGGCCAAGCTTCCTGCCATCCAGTACCCCTATACCAGGCGGTGTCAGAGGAAGTCCCTAAAAATAATCAAAGACTCCAGCCACCCAATACATGGACTGTACACCGGAGCGCCAAGTCCAGGTCCAAGACAGCTTAGAACGACCAAGGCATAAGACTCCTGAATATCTAATGAAATGGCTACCAAGACTATTTCCCCCCTCTCCGCGATACTGCTACTCTCTGTTATTATCTATGCACTTTAATAACCCTATCTGCATGAACATCATTATCTCAATTACCTCGACATCGGTGCCGGACATTGACACATTTGCTCTGTACCGGTAACACCTGTATATATCCTCCACATTGGATCTGTACCAGTACCCCCTGCATATAGCCTCCACATTGACTCTGTACCGGTACCCCATATATATAGCCTCCACATTGACTCTGTACCGTAACACCCTGTATATAGCCTCCACATTGACTCTGTACCGGTACCCCTTGTATATAGCCTCCACATTGATTCTGTACTGGTACCCCATATATATAGCCTCCACATTGACTCTGTACCGGTACCCCCTGTATATAGTCTCCACATTGACTCTGTACTGGTACCCCCTGTATATAGCCTCCACATTGACTCTGTACCATAACACCCTGTATATAGCCTCCACATTGACTCTGTACCATGATACCCTGTATATAGCCTCCACATTGACTCTGTACTGGTAATATATAAATATAATAATATATAATAATAATAATATATGCCATTTAGCAGACACTTTTATCCAAAGCGACTTACAGTCATGTGTGCATACTGGTACCCCCTGTATATAGCCTCCACATTGACTCTGTACCGTGGTCCTTCTGTAGCACAGTTGGTAGAGCATGGCGCTTGTAACGCCAGGGTAGTGGGTTCGATTCCCGGGACCACCCATATGTAGAATGTATGCACACATGACTGTAAGTCGCTTTGGATAAAAGCGTCTGCTAAATGGCATATATTATTATTATGTACCGTAATACCCTGTATATAGCCTCCACATTGACTCTGTACTGGTACCCCCTGTATATATCAATGATGTTGCTCTTGCTGCGGGCGATTCCCTGATCCACCTCTACGCAGACGACACCATTCTATATACTTTCGTCCCGTCATTGGACACTGTGCTATCTAACCTCCAAACGAGCTTCAATGCCATACAACACTCCTTCCGTGGCCTCCAACTGCTCTTAGACGCTAGTAAAACCAAATGCATGCTTTTCAACCGATCGCTGCCTGCACCCGCATGCCCGACTAGCATCACCACACTGGATGGTTCCGACCTTGAATATGTGGACACCTATAAGTACCTAGGTGTCTGGCTAGACTGCAAACTCTCCTTCCAGACCCATATCAAACATCTCCAATCAAAAATCAAATCAAGAGTCGGCTTTCTATTCCGCAACAAAGCCTCCTTCACTCACGCTGCCAAGCTTACCCTAGTAAAACTGACTATCCTACCGATCCTCGACTTCGGCGATGTCATCTACAAAATTGCTTCCAACACTCTACTCAGCAAACTGGATGCAGTTTATCACAGTGGCATCCGTTTTGTCACTAAAGCACCTTATACTACCCACCACTGCGACTTGTATGCTCTAGTCGGCTGGCCCTCGCTACATACGCCAGACCCACTGGCTCCAGGTCATCTACAAGTCCATGCTAGGTAAAGCTCCGCCTTATCTCAGTTCACTGGTCACGATGGCAACACCCATCCGTAGCACGCGCTCCAGCAGGTGTATCTCACTGATCATCCCTAAAGCCAACACCTCATTCGCCGCCTTTCGTTCCAGTACTCTGCTGCCTGTGACTGGAACGAATTGCAAAAATCGCTGAAGTTGGAGACTTTTATCTCCCTCACCAACTTCAAACATCAGCTATCTGAGCAGCTAACCGATCGCTGCAGCTGTACATAATCTATTGGTAAATAGCCCACCCATTTTCACCTACCTCATCCCCACAGTTTTTATTTATTTACTTTTCTGCTCTTTTGCACACCAATATCTCTACCTGTACATGACCATCTGATAATCTGCAATTTTGTAATTATTCGCCTACCTCCTCATGCCTTTTGCACACATTGTATATAGACTCCCCCTTTTTTTCTACTGTGTTATTGACTTGCTAATTGTTTACTCCATGTGTAACTCTGTGTTGTCTGTTCACACTGCTATGCTTTATCTTGGCCAGGTCGCAGTTGCAAATGAGAACTTGTTCTCAACTAGCCTACCTGGTTAAATAAAGGTGAAATAAAAATAAATAAAAAATTGCCTCCACATTGACTCTGTACTGGTACCCCTGTATAAATCCTCCACATTGACTCAAATCAAATTAAATTTTATTTGTCACATACACATGGTTAGCAGATGTTAATGCGAGTGTAGCGAAATGCTTGTGCTTCGAGTTCCGACAATGCAGTAATAACCAACAAGTAATCTAACTAAAAATTCCAAAACTACTACCTTATAGACACAAGTGTAAGGGGATAAGGAATATGTACATAAAGAAAAATGAATGAGTGATGGTACAGAGCGGCATAGGCAAGATACAGTAGATGGTATTGAGTACAGTATATACATATGAGATGAGTATGTAAACAAAGTGGCATAGTTAAAGTGGCTAGTGATACATGTATTACATAAAGATGCAGTAGATGATATAGAGTACAGTATATACGTATACATATGAGATGAATAATGTAGGGTATGTAAACATTATATTAGGTAGCATTGTTTAAAGTGACTAGTGATATATTTTACATCATTTCCCATCAATTCCCATTATTCAAGTGGCTGGAGTTGAGTCAGTGTGTTGGCAGCAGCCACTCAATGTTAGTGTCTGATGGCCTTGAGATAGAAGCTGTTTTTCAGTCTCTCGGTCCCAGCTTTGATGCACCTGTACTGACCTCGCCTTCTGGATGATAGCGGGGTGAACAGGCAGTGGCTCGGGTGGTTGTTGTCCTTGATGATCTTTATGGCCTTCCTGTGACATCGGGTGGTGTAGGTGTCCTGGAGGGCAGGTAGTTTGCCCCCGGTGATGCGTTGTGCAGACCTCACTACCCTCTGGAGAGCCTTATGGTTGTGGGCGGAGCAGTTGCCGTACCAGGCGGTGATACAGCCCGACAGGATGCTCTCGATTGTGCATCTGTAGAAGTTTGTGAGTGCTTTTGGTGACAAGCCGAATTTCTTCAGCCTCCTGAGGTTGAAGAGGCCCTGCTGCGCCTTCTTCACGACGCTGTCTGTGTGGATGGACCAATTCAGTTTGTCTGTGTACGCCGAGGAACTTAAAACTTACTACCCTCTCCACTACTGTTCCATCGATGTGGATAGGGGGTGTTCCCTCTGCTGTTTCCTGAAGTCCACAATCATCTCCTTAGTTTTGTTGACGTTGAGTGTGAGGTTATTTTCCTGACACCACACTCCGAGGGCCCTCACCTCCTCCCTGTAGGCCGTCTCGTCGTTGTTGGTAATCAAGCCTACCACTGTTGTGTCGTCCGCAAACTTGATGATTCAGTGTTGAGGAATGGGTTAGGGCAGTGTGCAGTGTGGTTGAGATTGCATCGTCTGTGGACCTATTTGGGCGGTAAGCAAATTGGAGTGGGTCTAGGGTGTCAGGTAGGGTGGAGGTGATATGGTCCTTGTCTCTCAAAGCACTTCATGATGACGGAAGTGAGTGCTACGGGGCGGTAGACGTTTAGCTCAGTTACCTTAGCTTTCTTGGGAACAGGAACAATGGTGTCCCTCTTGAAGCATGTGGGAACAGCAGACTGGTATAGGGATTGATTGAATATGTCCGTAAACACACCGGCCAGCTGGTCTGCGCATGCTCTGAGGGCGCGGCTGGGGATGCCGTCTGGGCCTGCAGCCTTGCGAGGGTTGACACGTTTAAATGTTTTCCTCACGTCGGCTGCAGTGAAGGAGAGTCCAAATGTTTTCGTTACAGGCCGTGTCAGTGGCACTGTATTGTCCTCAAAGCGAGCAAAGAAGTTATTTAGTCTGTCTGGGAGCAAGACATCCTGGTCCGCGACGGGGCTGGTTTTCTTTTTGTAATCCGTGATTGACTGTAGATCCTGCCACATACCTCTTGTGTCTGAGCCGTTGAATTGAGATTCTACTTTGTCTCTATACTGACACTTATCTTGTTTGATTGCCTTGCGGAGGGAATAGCTACACTGTTTGTATTCGGTCATGTTTCGGTCATGTCCCTACAACCTGATTTTGGACGGAATTATCTGAAATTACCTGGAATTCTTCCTATACCCAAGGATTATTAATCCCAAACCATACAACAAATGCTCTGGGAAACAAACAGAAACCTGAAAACACCATCCAACTTGAAACTGAGTGAGTAATACTTAGTCTGAAGTCAAGAAGAAAACTACATTACAGTGATATATTTTACTTTATAAGGACTGAACGCTGCCAAGCTTTGCTTGGACAAAGAGATACAACTTCAATGAGCACTGACGTGTGAAGCGAGAGTTGTCGAAGCCTTTGAGCCCAACAACTGGCAGGCTACCCCACCCAGATCCAGAGGCCTTGAAGCCCCCTCCTGCTGTTCAGAGACTGACATTTTCTACAAGAAAAGCCTGCTGTACTGCTCCTTGGATTCCACCTGGCGATCTGTTCACTGTCTGCCCTGGTTGTCTCACCCTGTCTGGTAAATGTACCACCCCATTTCTCCCCTGCTTCCGCTCGTCTCCAGCACACAGGCACTGTTGGGGCGAGTGACTCTGAACAAGTCGTTATATATATTTTCAAATCTTGTGCATTTTGCTATTTGCCTCATGACTTCTGCATGCTTTGTCGACTACAAACGTTATTTTCCCAACCGTGGAACAGACTATGTTTGTTCCCACACTCGGGACTCTGACTCTGACTATTGGTGACACAGACTCTTAGCCTCCCATCCCATTCTAACCACCTCTCGCCAGCTTTGTATTCATGTTACCTGATGAAATTGCTGTATAATATGATCTTGTTGCCATCTGATGACATTCAGATGTCATAGATCAGCACTGCAGATCTCTCCCTGTCCTCTGCCGTGCCCTGATTATATTACTGTTGATGACATATGGAAATGTGAATGTACACCCTGGCCCATATACTGTTGCTAGCCCCAATTCTGACTTGTGCTCTGATATCTGCTTCAATGATTTCTGCTCTCGTAAAAACCTGTGTTTTCTGCACATTAACACTAGAAGCTTATTACCTAAAATGGATGAAATTGTGGGTTCACAGCTCCAATCCAGATGTGTTGTCATTACTGAGACGTGGATAAGGAAGAGTGTTTTCAATACTGACGTTAACCTTTCTTTTCGGCAAGACAGAACTTCCAAAGGTGGGGGATTGGCAATCTTCACCTTCAGTGCTCGGTTTTCTCCACCAAGTCTGTCCCCAAACAATTTGATTTGCTGTTTTTTAGTACTAAACTTTCAAATAGCTCTTTGTTGACTGTTGCTGGGTGTTATCGTCCTCCATCAGCACCAGCCTGTACCCTGCCTGCACAAGCTCTCTCCTGCCCTAAGCTCTCTCTGAATTTTTCCTGCTAAGTGACCTAAACTGGGACATGCTTAAACCACCTGACCAAGTCCGAATACAATGGGACTCCCTAAACCTTTCTCAGATTATTACCAATCCCACAAGAAATGACTCCAAACACGCAGAAAAGGCTACTCTTCTTGAAGTTATCCTCACAAATAATCCTGACAGGTATCAGTCTGGTGTTTTCTGTAATGACCTTAATGATCACTGTTTTACAGCCTGTGTTCGTAATGGCTGCTCAGTGAAACGACCTGTCCTGATTTGTCATAAACGCTTGCTAAAAAACTTTAATGAGAAAAAAAAAGAACTTGAAAACTTTAATGAGAAAGCCTTCCTTCATGACCTGGCCTGGCCTCTGTAGAATGGTATAGAATCAGCTTGATCCCCTCTGTCGAAAACTCATGGTACTTTAATAAATATATTTTCAGCGGTATTGTTAACCAACACACCCCATAAAGAAAATGAGAATTAAAAACAGGTTCAGCCCCTGGTTCGACCGTGATCTCCACCTCAAGAACTACCCTTGGAGAAAGGCTCGGCACACGCATACTCAGGTTGACTGGCTCTCGTTCAGGAAACGAGAAATAAGTGCACTCAGGCTATCCGGAAGCCACAGTTCTCTGTGGGTCTCACCCCAAGAAGTTCTGGAAAATGGTTAAAGACCTGGAGAATAAATCCTCCTCTTCACAGCTGCGTATGTCCCTTAAAGTTGATGGTATGGTTGTTACTGACAAGAAGCACATGGCTGAGCTCTTTAATCGCCACTTCATTAAGTCAGGATTCGTATTTGACTCAGCCATGTCGCATTGCCTGTCCTACATTTCCTCATCTCCCACCCATTCTAATGCGACCATCCCCGAGGCTCCTCCCTCTTGTTCCCCTGCCCCGCCACAAAGTTTTTCCCTGCAGGCGGGGTGCTAAAGGAGCTCCTGAAACTTGATACCCCAATAAATATCTGGATCAGATAGTTTAGACCCTTTCTTCTTTCAGGTTGCTGTCCCTATCATCTCCAAGCCCTGTCTCTGACCTTTTTAACCTGTCTTCTCTCTGGGGAGGTTCCCATTGCTTGGAAGGCAGCCATGGTTCATCCTTTATTTAAAGGGGGAGATCAAACTGATCCCAACTGTTATAGGCCTGTTTCTATTTTGCCCTGTTTATCAAAAGTGTTGGAAAAACTTGTCAATTAACCGGCTTTTTTTATGTCTATAGTATTCTCTTGGGTAAGCAGTCTTGTTTCCGCTCAGGTTATGTGTCACTGCAAGCTTAAAGGTCCTCAATGATTTCACCAATGCCCTTGATTCTAAGCTGCTATTTGTATTGACTTGAATTTTGAAGATTTTGATACGGTAGTCTTGATGTCTCTGAGGGGTCTGTGGCCCACTCTCTCAAAGAGTGATGTGTATAAAGTCAGAAAATCTGCTCTCAGCCACTGCCTGTCACCAAGGGAGTACCCCAAGGCCCAATCCTATGTCCCACATTCTTCTTACCACACCATATGACCTCTGTTTTGGAGGTGTTCAGAACAAGGTTATTAACCTCTTAAGTCGACCTGACACGCATGCATCCCATCTAGCCATCTGGAAATGCAAATGCGCTACGCTAAATGCTAATAGCACTCGTTAAAACTCAAACGCTCATTAAAACACACATGCAGGGTACTGAATTAAAGCTACACTCGTTGTGAATCCAGCCAACAAGTCAGATTTTTAAAATGCTTTTCGGCGAAAGCATGAGAAGCTATTATCTGATAGCATGCAACACCCCGAAATACCTGAAGGGGACGTAAACAAAATAATTAGCATAGCCGGCGCTACACAAAACGCAGAAATAAAATATAAAACACTCATTACCTTTGACAATCTTCTTTGTTGGCACTCCTAGATGTCCCATAAACATCACTATTTGGTCTTTTTTTTTCGATTAAATCGGTCCATATATACCCTAAATATCGATCTATGAAAACTGTGTGATCCAGGAAAAAACAGATTTTAAAACGCAACGTCATTTTTTTTTATTAAAAAAGTTGACGATAAACTTTCACAAAACACTTCAAAATACTTTTGTAATCCAACTTTAGGTATTAGTAAACATTAATAATCTATCAGATTGATCACGGGGCGATGTGTATTCAATAGCTCCACGTCATGAACTCATGGTCGAAAATTTCTCATCCAAAACATCCTGTCAGAGACCGGAAGGAATGGGCTCTCTCTTACTCGTTTGACCAAGAAACAAAGCCCAGGCAATTGACAAGACTGGCGACATCGTGTGGAAGCTGTAGGACTTGCAATCTCAGCCCCATGTAATTTGGTTTCCCTTAAACAATACATGCAAGTGGCGCATTGATACTTTTTCCAGTTTTCAGTGATCAGTTTTTCTTGCGCTTTTCGATGAAACACTCTCTGTTATAGTCACAGCCGTGATTTATCAATTTTTAGAAACGTCAGAGTGTTTTCTATCCACACATACTAATCATATGCATATACTATATTCCTGGCATGAGTAGCAGGACGCTGAAATGTTGCACGATTTTTAACAGAATGTTCGAAAAAGTAGGGGGTAGACTTAACAGGTTTTAAGGGCAGAGATAGCTTGTTGGACACTAAGAAAGCTTTTTCTCAATTTACATCAACAACATAGCCCAGGCAGTAGGAAGCTCTCTCGTCCATTTATATGCAGATGATACAGTATTATACTCAGCTGGCCCCTCCCCGGATTTTGTGTTAAATTCTCTACAACAAAGCTTTCTTAGTGTCCAACAAGCTTTCTCTGCCCTTAATAACCTTGTTCTGAACACCTCCAAAACAGAGGTCATATGAAGAATGTCCCTCTCCCCGCCGGTGTGACTACTACCTCTGAGGGTTTAGAGATTGAAGTAGTCACCTCATACAAGTACTTGGGAGTATGGCTAGATTGTACACTGTCCTTCTCTCAGCACATATCAAAGCTGCAGTCTAAAGCTAAATCTAGACTTGGTTTCCTCTATCGTAATCACTCCTCTTTCACCCCAGCTGCCAAACCCTGATTCAGATGACCATCATACCCATGCTAGATTATGGAGACATAATTTATAGATCGGCAGGTAAGAGTGCTCTCAAGTGGCTAGATGTTCTTAACCTTTGGACTTCCGAGTGGCACAGTGGTCTAAGACACTGCATCTCAGTGCAACCGCAGGGCTCTCCAGAGGGTGGTGCGGTCTCCCCAGCGCATCACCGGTGGCAAACTACCTGCCCTCCAGGACACCTACACCACCCGATGTCACAGGAAGGCCAAAAGGATAATCAAGGACGACAACCACCTGAGCCACTGCCTGTTCACCCCGCTATCATCTAGAAAGCGAGGTCAGTACAGGTGCATCAAAACTGGGACGGAGAGACTGAAAAACAGCGTCTATCTCAAGGCCATCAGACTTAGGGACAGTTGTAAATCATGCAGAGCCTTGTGTCACAATCACAGATTTTTAGATAAACATCAAATGTTTAAATAACAAATATAAGTGTTTTGTATTGGCTGAAAGCTTCAATTCTTGTTAACTGCACTGTCCAATTTACAGTAGCTATTACTGAGAAAAAATGGCATGCTATTATTGGAGGAGAGCTCCAAACAACAAAACACTTTTTTTCACGGCAATAGGTTTGATAAATTCACCTTTGAAGGTGAAAAGTGAACTTACATTCTGAAATCTTGCACTGATTTATCATCCAAAGGGTCCCAGAGACAACATGAAGTGTTGTTTTGTTAGATAAAATCAATTTCTTATCCTAAATATGGTATAGGACACCATATTTGGTCAGAGAGCGACCCCTTCATGGCACGCCGATGACGCGGGTGGTCTTCACTTGAACGACTAAAAATAAAATGTAAAATGTAGCTTCTAACCTTGTACAACAGCATGCCTTTACCTTTTGGGCAAAAATTATAAGAATATTCAGATTTATGAAGTTACGAAAACTGTTTGTTTTGCAAATGATCTTATAATATGGCTACTAATACTGGAAAAGCTGAATCAAAGTCCAAGTATACAGATTTGACGATATTCTTGCAGAAAAATGGAATATGAATGCAAATGTCTCCATTACGATTTGCTCAAATGTACCTTGGTGACTTCACACTAAATGTCATGTAGTTTGCACATACTTCAAGATATCCATCTGAAACGTTGCACATACACTGCTTCCATCTGGTGGACACCATCGGAACTACAACCAGATTGATGCTTCGAACTGGGACCTTTTGCATTTCAAAGATGGTGGTAGAAAAAAAAACTGTTGTTTTTTTTCTTTGTGTTTTCTTCTCCGAGATCTATTGTGTTATATTCTCCTACATTCAATTCATGTTTCCACAAACTTCAAAGTTTGCTTTTAAATGGTACCAAGAATATGCATATCCTTGCTTCAGGGCCTGAGCTACAGACAGTTAGATTTATCATTTAGGCAAAAATTGAAAAAAACTGGGCTATCGCTAAGAAGATTTATTTTAAATTGTCATCACTTTCGGGCTTCTACTCGGTTATGTAACCCTGCACCTTAGAGGCTGCTGCCCCATATACATAGACTTGGAATCACTGGCCACTTTAGTAAGGTAACACTAGTCACTTTAATGATGTTTAAATAATGTTTACGTACTGCTTTACTCATCTCATATGTATATACTGTATTCTATTCTACTGTATTTTAATTAATGCCACTACGACATTGCTCAATCTAATATTTATAGGTTTCTTAATTCAATTAGTTGACCTTCAGGTTTGTGTTTATTGTTGTGAATTGTTTTTAGATACTACTGCAATTTTTAAATTTGTTATTATTTTAAATTCACCTTTATTTAACCAGGTATTTATATATATAACCCTAACCCTTTATTTAACCAGGTATTCATATATATAACCCTAACCCTTTATTTAACCAGGTATTTATATATATAACCCTAACCCTTTATTTAACCAGGTATTTATATATATAACCCTAACCCTTTATTTAACCAGGTATTTATATATATAACCCTAACCCTTTATTTAACCAGGTATTTTATATATATAACCCTTTATTTAACCAGGTATTTATTTAATTTAACCAGGTATTTATATATATAACCCTTTATTTAACCAGGTATTTATATATATAACCCTTTATTTAACCAGGTATTTTATTTAACCAGGTATTTATATATATAACCCTAACCCTTTATTTAACCAGGTATTTATATATATAACCCTAACCCTTTATTTAACCAGGTATTTATATATATAACCCTTTATTTAACCAGGTATTTATATATATAACCCTTTATTTAACCAGGTATTTATATATATAACCCTAACCCTTTATTTAACCAGGTATTTATATATATAACCCTAACCCTTTATTTAACCAGGTATTTATATATATATAACCCTAACCCTTTATTTAACCAGGTATTTATATATATAACCCTAACCCTTTATTTAACCAGGTATTTATATATATAACCCTAACCCTTTATTTAACCAGGTAGGCTAGTTGAGAACAAGTTCTCATTGACAACTGCAACCTGGCCAAGATAAAGCAAAGCAGTGCGACACAAACAACAACATAGAGTTACACATGGAGTAGATAACACAATAGAAAAAAGAAAGTCTATATACAGTGTGTACAAATGGCGTGAGGAGGTAAGGCAATAAATTGGCCATAGTAGCGAAGTAATTACAATTTAGCAGATTAACACTGGAGTGATAGATGAGCAGATGACGATGTTCAAGTAGAAATACTGTGGTGCAAAAGAGCAGAAAAGTAAATAAAAATAACATGGGGATGAGGTAGGTAGATTGGATGGGCTATTTACAGATGGACTATGTACAGCTGCAGTGATCGGTTAGCTGCTCAGATAGCTGATGTTTAAAGTTAGTGAGGGAGTTATAATTCTCCAGCTTCAGCGATTTTTGCAGTTCGTTCCAGTCACTGGCAGCGAACGGTTGAAAAGCATGCATTTGGTTTTACTAGCGTTTCAGAGCAGTTGGAGGCCACGGAAGGAGTGTTGTATGGCATTGAAGCTCATTTGGAGTTAGTTAACACAGTGTCCAAAGAAGGGCCAGATGTATACAGAATGGTGTCGTCTGTGTAGAGGTGGATCAGAGAATCACCCTCAGCAAGAGCAACATCATTGATATATACAGGGGGTAACAGAGAAGTCGTCCCGAGAATTGAATCCTGTGGCACCCCCATAGAGACTGCCAGAGGTCTGGACAACAGGCCCTCCGATTTGACACACTGAACTGTGTCTGCGAAGTAGTTGGTGAACCAGGCGAGGCAGTAATTTGAGAAACCAAGGCTATTGAGTCTGCCGATAAGAATACGATGATTGACAGAGTTCAGTGTTAGATAGTACTGCACTGTTGGAGCTAGGAACACAAGAACATCTGTATGTATAAAAACGGTACTGGATTTCATAGTAAGAACATGTTTCCTTAAGAAATTAGCTAAAATCAAAGTCAGAGGAAGTAGAGTGTGTGTGTGTGTGTGGGGGGTGCAAATGTTAGTTAATGAAAGGCATGTAAAAATATATAATATAGAGGTACTATTCAGATTTTGTGTCAAACACATTACAGGAAAGTCCAAAGTTGTTACACTGACACTTACCTGTTGTAGTTTTGGGCCAAAATGGACAATTTAGGAGAAAGGGATAAGACTAGCAAGACGACATGTGATTGAAATATTGGACAGGAGGCTTGTGGTATAGGAGGCTTGTATTCCACTATGGGATAGGAGGCTTGTATTCCACTATGGGATAGGAGGCTTGTATTCCACTATGGGATAGGAGGCTTGTATTCCACTATGGGATAGGAGGCTTGTATTCCACTATGGGATAGGAGGCTTGTATTCCACTATGGGATAGGAGGCTTGTATTCCACTATGGGATAGGAGGTCTGAATTCCTCTATGGGATAGGAGGCTTGTATTCCACTATGGGATAGGAGGCTTGTATTCCACTATGGGATAGGAGGTCTGAATTCCTCTATGGGATAGGAGGTCTGAATTCCTCTATGGGATAGGAGGCTTGTATTCCACTATGGGATAGGAGGCTTGTATTCCACTATGGGATAGGAGGCTTGTATTCCACTATGGGATAGGAGGCTTGTATTCCACTATGGGATAGGAGGTCTGAATTCCTCTATGGGATAGGAGGTCTGAATCCTCTATGGGATAGGAGGCTTGTATTCCACTATGGGATAGGAGGCTTGTATCCCACTATGGGATAGGAGGCCTGAATTCCTCTGTGGGATAGGAGGTCTGAATTCCTCTATGGGATAGGAGGCCTGAATTCCTCTATGGGATAGGAGGCCTGAATTCCACTATGGGATAGGAGGTCTGAATTCCTCTATGGGATAGGAGGCCTGAATTCCTCTATGGGATAGGAGGCCTGAATTCCACTATGGGATAGGAGGTCTGAATTCCTCTATGGGATAGGAGGCCTGAATTCCTCTATGGGATAGGAGGTCTGAATTCCTCTATGGGATAGGAGGTCTGAATTCCTCTATGGGATAGGAGGCCTGAATTCCACTATGGGATAGGAGGTCTGAATTCCTCTATGGGATAGGAGGCCTGAATTCCTCTATGGGATAGGAGGTCTGAATTCCTCTATGGGATAGGAGGTCTGAATTCCTCTATGGGATAGAAGGCCTGAATTCCTCTATGGGATAGGAGGTCTGAATTCCTCTATGGGATAGGAGGTCTGAATTCCTCTATGGGATAGAAGGTCTGAATTCCATTAAGGGATAGGAGACCTGTATTCCACTATGGAAAAGGAGGCCAATAATCCTCTATGGGATATGAGGCTTATATTCCATTATGGGATAGGAGGCCTATATATTCCACTATTGGATAGGAGGCCTGCATTCCACTGTGGAATAGGAGGCCTAAATTCCACTATGGGATAGGAGGCCTACTGTATATTCCACTATGGGACAGGAGGCCTACATTCCACTATGGGATAGGAGGCCTGTATTCCACTATGGGATAGGAGGCTTGTGTTCTACTTTGCGATATGAGACCTGTATTCCATTGTGGGATAGGAGGCCTGTATTCCACTATGGGATAGGAAGCCTTAATTCCATTATGGGATAGGAGGCCTGTATTCCACTATGGGATAGGAGGCCTGTATTCCATTATGCGATAGCAGGCCTGTATTCCACTATGCGATAGGAGACCTGAATACCATTATGGAATAGGAGGCCTGTATTCCACTATGCGATAGGAGGCTTGTATTCCACTATGCGATAGGAGACCTGAATTCCATTATGGAATAGGATGCCTGTATTCCACTATGGGATAGGAGGCCTGTATTCCACTATGCGATAGAAGGCCTGTATTCCACTATGCGATAGGAGGCCTGTATTCCACTATGCGATAGGAGACCTGTATTCCACTATGCGATAGGAGGCCTGTATTCCACTATGCGATAGGAAGCCTGTATTCCACTATGCGATAGGAGGCCTGTATTCCACTATGCGATAGGAGACCTGTATTCCACTATGCGATAGGAAGCCTGTATTCCACTATGCGATAGGAGGCATGTATTCCACTATGCGATAGGAGGCCTGTATTCCACTATGCGATAGGAGACCTGTATTCCACTATGCGATAGGAGGCCTGTATTCCACTATGCAATAGGAGGCCTGTATTCCACTATGCGATAGGAGGCCTGTATTCCACTATGCGATAGGAGGCCTGTATTCCACTATGCGATAGGAGACCTGTATTCCACTATGCGATAGGAGGCCTGTACTCCACTATGCGATAGGAAGCCTGTATTCCACTATGCGATAGGAGACCTGTATTTCACTATGGGATAGGAGGCCTGTATTCCAGTATGGGATAGGAGGCCTGTATTTCACTATGCGATAGGAGACCTGTATTCCACTATGGAATAGGAGGCCTGTATTCCACTATGGAATAGGAGGCCTGTATTCCATTATGCGATATGAGGCCTTTATTCCACTATGCGATAGGAGACCTGTATTTCACTATGGAATAGGAGGCCTGTATTCCACTATGGGATAGGAAGCCTGTATTCCACTATGGGATAGGAAGCCTGTATTCCATTATGCGATATGAGGCCTGTATTCCACTATGGGATAGGAAGCCTGTATTCCATTATGCGATATGAGGCCTGTATTCCACTATGGGATAGGAGGCCTGTATTCCACTATGGGATAGGAAGCCTGTATTCCACTATGGGATAGGAGGCCTGTATTCCACTATGGGATAGGAAGCCTGTATTCCATTATGTGATATGAGTCCTGTATTCCATTATGCGATAGGAGGCCTGTATTCCACTATGGAATAGGAAGCCTGTATTCCATTATGCGATAGGAGGCCTGTATTCCACTATGGGATAGGAAGCCTGTATTCCACTATGGGATAGGAAGCCTGTATTCCACTATGCGATAGGAGACCTGTATTCCACTATGGGATAGGAAGCCTGTATTCCATTATGCGATAGGAGGCCTGTATTCCACTATGGGATAGGAAGCCTACGTTCCACTTGCTCCGGTTCCTGACACAGAGAGTTTTTAAGTCTATGTGTTTCAACATTTCGAGAGTTCGACAGAGGAGTGGAGCAGACATGTATAGTCAGTGGTGGATTCAGTTATAGGCGACTTGGGCAGCAGGGTGTCACAGGGCGCCCGCAGAAAAAAAATCGTAATGGTGACATTTGCTAGATCGGTTTTCTATCGTTCATTTGCAGTGATAGCATCTCACCATGTGGGACTATGGGTCAATTAACCTTGTCAGAATGGGCACTCTGATTCTAGTTTGTGAGCTAGGCAGGCTTCTGCCTGGGAAGGTTTCCCACTCAGAAGTACGAGATGGGGAGTGGGGCGGGGGTAGGTTGACCTCAGGTCTCCCCTCTGGAAGCCCGAGGTAGGGGGGAGGGGATAGGTTGACCTCAGGTCTCCCCTCTGGAAGCCCGAGGTAGGGGGAGCGGGGGTAGGTTGACCTCAGGTCTGGAAGCCCGAGGTATGGGGGGCGGGGTGAGTCCTGACCTCAGGTCTCCCTCTGGAAGCCCGAGGTAGGGGGGCGGGGGTATTCCACTAGGCCTGACCTCAGGTCTCCCCTCTGGAAGCCTGAGGTAGGGGGCGGGGGTAGGTTGACCTCAGGTCTCCCCTCTGGAAGCCTGAGGTAGGGGAGAGGGGATAGGTTGACCTCAGGTCTCCCCTCTGGAAGCCTGAGGTAGGGGGGAGGGGATAGGTTGACCTCAGGTCTCCCCTCTGGAAGCCCGAGGTAGGGGGAGCGGGGGTAGGTTGACCTCAGGTCTGGAAGCCCGAGGTAGGGGGGGGCGGGGGTAGGTTGACCTCAGGTCTCCCCACTGGAAGCCTGAGGTAGGGGAGAGGGGATAGGTTGACCTCAGGTCTCCCCTCTGGAAGCCTGAGGTAGGGGGAGCGGGGGTAGGTTGACCTCAGGTCTGGAAGCCCGAGGTAGGGGGGGGCGGGGGTAGGTTGACCTCAGGTCTCCCCACTGGAAGCCTGAGGTAGGGGGGCGGGGGTAGGTTGACCTCAGGTCTCCCCTCTGGAAGCCTGAGGTAGGGGGGCGGGGGTAGGTTGACCTCAGGTCTCCCCTCTGGAAGCCCGAGGTAGGGGAGAGGGGATAGGTTGACCTCAGGTCTCCCCTCTGGAAGCCTGAGGTAGGGGGGCGGGGGTAGGTTGACCTCAGGTCTCCACACTGGAAGCCTGAGGTAGGGGGGCGGGGGTAGGATGACCTCAGGTCTCCCCTCTGGAAGTCCGAGGTAGGGGGGCGGGGGTAGGATGACCTCAGGTCTCCCCTCTGGAAGCCCGAGATAGGGGGGCGGGGGTAGGATGACCTCAGGTCTCCCCTCTGGAAGCCCGAGGTAGGGGGGCGGGGGTAGGATGACCTAAGGTCTCCCCTCTGGAAGCCCGAGGTAGGGGGGCGGGGGTAGGATGACCTCAGGTCTCCCCTCTGGAAGCCTGAGGTAGGGGAGCGGGGGTAGGATGACCTCAGGTCTCCCCACTGGAAGCCTGAGGTAGGGGGCGGGGGTAGGTTGACCTCGGGTCTCCCCCCTGGAAGGAGGAGCGGGGGAATTTATCAAATAGCGCACCTCCAACTTTGTACAGTACTAATGCAATTAGTGTGCAATATAGTTTGTGTGTTTCTTGTTTGAATAGTGTAATAATCAGGCTCTCTTCTTTATAAGTGTGTTATTCTATGTGTGTGATATAGGATTTATGTAATTTAGTTGTATTTATGTTTTTGTTTGCAATCGGGTGGTGGTGTAATAATTAGATTCTCTGTTTAATATGTATGTATACATACACTACACTGTGTTTCTTTCTATTTGTCTCTGGTACTTCTTTTGGATATTGATGAGTCTTAATTTTGTGTGTATTTATTATATTTATATAGTTTTAAATGTTATGATTAGTTATTTGTTTTGTTCCAAATGTCTGAATAAAAATTACAGTATTTTTTGTTGACCCAGGGGGGTTCGCCCAGGGAGCCATACAAGCTAAGAACCACCACTGTGTACAGTAATAAAGTCAAGTTTGGGACAAAGTGTTTTTGCAACAACTTAAGTGCAAAGTGACAGTGAGCCAGAGTGCATTTTCTCGTCAAATATTTCCCCCTTTTTTCTTTGGTCTTGAGCAAATGAATGCAGTCGCAGCCAATATCCAAATCAATCCTACTATTATTGGAGATGATTCTGCCTACCGATCCCCTACATCGGCTGTGAGACACGGTAGCCTGGCCTATACTTTGACAGTCATCTATTTGTAATTAAATTGTTAAGTCATCCATCCACACATCTCTTGACATGACATCCACACTGCTGGACAATTTACACAATGTATTCTACTAGCTAGTGTCTCAACTAAGGCTACAATAGCTTACGGAAAATTGTACGGTTCAGCGATGCTAATCGGGAAGAGGCAGGAGACCTTCACATTCAGGGCTGTGTATTTATCCAGCATGAAGTTCCCAGACACAAGCTGCTAGGTGGGATGGAATTAGGGGATCGGGGCTCAGTCCTTCTGTCTCTAGAACGGGGCTGCGCGCTATGCAGAACAGAAGCTGCTGAGCCAAGCAGACGCTCGAAGTCAACAGCCGAACCCGTTCGGTAACGGGCGGAAAGGTTTCCCGAAGTGAAGGCAAAGGTGAAGTCCTACAGAAAACAACGGATAAATTGACACCAGACACAACGGAGGGCGCCAAGGATGTATAATTCACATCGTCGTCTCATCGTTTAGAGAGAGACTGAGGAACAGAAAGGACCGTTTTGGAATCAAGCTCCTCTGTGCCATTCGGTTGTTCGGGGGCGGCGGAGACTGGTTGTTTACGGCTCGATTATCTTGGACGGAGTGATAACAACGTGATATTACGAAGGAAAATCCTCCCTGTTCCGTGCATTTGGCGGTGAGTATTGAGACTTGTTTGAAATGTTTTTACGGTGCTTTGTGAGGGATGAGAGTGGGGTTTACAGCTGTGGATTATAGGAGCGGGGACTTTCACGGTAAGGCACGCGCTCCTCTGGGAGAGACAAGTTACTGAAATCGTTGCATCAAACTGCTGAAGACTTCAGGTAGCCTGTTACATCATCATCATCATAATCATAATAATAATATGAATTTCCTTAATGCTTCATCTCAATAAATATAAGTCTTACATAACAGGTTGCATTTCTCTTCTAAATAAGATAGTAAGAATATAATATCACTGTTTTTACAGCAAAAGACAAGATGTTGCGTCATGCCGTCTATTTAGTTACAATGGTATATAATGTGTGACAGCTTTTACACTGCAGTTATTTATTGAAAGTGGATATGCTACAGACTGGCATTGTGCATTTAGCCCTCTCTCAGATCAGTTAGTTAGAGCCTTTTGTCTTCTCTCTGTTTTTGTATTTGGCCAAAACAATAATGAACACCTTTCTTTCCGATTCGCCTCAATTTATAGTTGCTGCAATAGCAATATATTTATTTTTACAGCCAAAACCCACATATTGCTGAGCAGTAGTAAGACTGGCCACAAAAGAGTTGCCTGGCTTTTGCTATTCATTGCTTGCTTCCAGCATTTACACACAGAGAGAGAGGGAGAGAGAGAATGTGTGTGTGTGTGTGTGTGTGTGTGTGTGTGTGTGTGTGTGTGTGTGTGTGTGTGTGTGTGTGTGTGTGTGTGTGTGTGTGTGTGTGTGTGTGTGTGTGTGTGTGTGTGTGTGTGTGTGTGTGTGTGTGTGTGTGTGTGTGTGACCATTCACTGAAAGCTGGATTCAGTCCCTTCGGTGGATGTCTTGCTCTTAGGTCCTCCAGTCAGAGCCAGTTTAGAGTGGCCATTTCCCTACAGGGCGGATTACAATGCACACTTTTCCCTGTGTAGTGTAGGTTGCATTGAAATACTTGGTCAATGTAGAATTGAGCCCAGAGACGCATGGTGCTGTTATTCTATTTGTGACACACCCTGGACTATGCCCTGGACTACACCCTGGACTACACCCTGGACTGTACCCTGGACTACACCCTGGACTACACCCTGGACTACACCCTGGACTACACCCTGGACTACACCCTGGACTACACCCTGGACTACACCCTGGACTACACCCTGGACTACACCCTGGACTACACCCTGGACTACACCCTGGACTACACCCTGGACTACACCCTGGACTACACCCTGGACTGTACCCTGGACTATACCCTGGACTACACCCTGGACTACACCCTGGACTACACCCTGGACTACACCCTGGACTACACCCTGGACTACACCCTGGACTACACCCTGGACTACACCCTGGACTACAGCCTGGACTATACCCTGGACTACACCCTGGACTACACCCTGGACTACACCCTGGACTACACCCTGGACTATACCCTGGACTACACCCTGGACTACACCCTGGACTACACCCTGGACTATACCCTGGACTACACCCTGGACTGTACCCTGGACTGTACCCTGGACTACACCCTGGACTACACCCTGGACTACCCCCTGGACTACACCCTGGACTACACCCTGGACTACACCCTGGACTACACCCTGGACTACACCCTGGACTACACCCTGGACTACACCCTGGACTACACCCTGGACTACACCCTGGACTACACCCTGGACTACACCCTGGACTACACCTGGACTACACCCTGGACTACACCCTAGACTACACCCTGGACTACACCCTAGACTACACCCTGGACTACACCCTAGACTACACCCTGGACTACACCCTAGACTACACCCTGGACTACACTACCGGTCAAAAGTTTTATAACACCTACTCATTCCAGGGTTTTTCTTTTTTTTGACTATTTTCTACATTGTAGAATAATAGTGAAGACATTGAAACTATGAAATAACACATATGGAATCATGTAGTAACCAACGAAGGTTTAAACAAATCAAAATATATGTTCTTTTTGAGATTCTTCAAATAGCCACCTTTTGCCATAATGGCAGCTTTGCACACTCTTGGCATTCTCTCAACCAGCTTCATGAGGTAGTCACCTGGAATGCATTTCAATTAACATGTGTGCCTTGTTATAGTTCATTTGTGGAATTTCTTTCCTTCTTAATGCGTTTGAGTTGTGTTGTGACAAGGTAGGGGTGGTATTCAGAAGATATCCCTATTTGGTAAAAGACCAAGTTCACATTAGAACAGCTCAAATAAGCAAAGAGAAACGACAGTCCATCATTATTTTAAGACATGAATATCAGTCAATACGGAACATTTAAAGAACTTAGAAAGTTTCTTCAAGTGCAAAAACCTTCAAGCGCTATGATGAAACTGGCTCTCATGAGGACCGCCACAGGAAAGGAAGACCCAGAGATACCTCTGCTGCAGAGGATAAGTTCATTAGAGTTACCAGCCTTTGAAATTGCAGCCCAAATAAATGCTTCACAGAGTTCAAGTAACAAACACATCTCAACATCAACTATTCAGAGAAAACTGTGTGAATCAGGCCTTCATGGTCAAATTGCTGCAAAGAAACCACTACTAAAGGACACCAATAAGAAAAAGAGACTTGCTTGGGCCAAGAAACATGGACAATGGACATTAGACCGGTGGAAATGTGTCCTTCGGTCTAGAGTCCAAATTGGAGATTTTTGGTTTCCGTCTGCCATGTCGATGTGAGATGCGGTGTGGGTGAACGGATGATCTCTGCATGTGTATTTCCCACCGTGAAGCATGGAGGAGGAGGTGTTACGGTGTGAGGGTGCTTTTCTGGTGACACTGTCATATTTTGATAACAAGGTGTCTAAAATGGTCAATGATTTCTGTATCGAGTTATCTACAAAGCAACAGACACTGCCGTTGAGTAAATCCCTGTGCTGTATCTCGTGTGTCAGGCACCTCTTGGCGGTTTTCCCTGATGCTCTCAGCTCCCTCCTATCATTGACCCTTCACCCCTTAATCTAAGTTGGGCTGATAAGGCTATAAGGTTTCTGTCAACTCATATCATTATAATTTTCTTCATGTCCATTGTTATTTTGATGCTCACAGTTCTGCAATTAAACCTCCTTAGTTTCCCAGACATTTCTCAGACGGAGAGGATTTTGAGGGGTACGTGTTGCATTAAAACCTCCTTAGTTTCCCAGACATTTCCCAGGCGGAGAGGTTTTTTGAGGGGTCCGTGTTGTGCATGTGGTCTGAATACGGAATGGGTTTTATGCGCCTTTGAAAGTACCTTTGTGTTGTCACAGAACGTAAATGGTGACCTAGGGAATAGGGTTCCATTTTTCATCGTTTACATTTTATTTCACCTTTATTTACCATTTGGGACGCACGCCGAGGTTATTATGAGACTATAGAGGTTGTCGCCATCAGTTCCATGTTAGGGAGTAAATCCGTCTGGCTCACAGCAGATGCTGTTTGCACATTACTTTCCAGCATTTAAATCCACGTTTTTCTTGCCTTGTGTGTTTTAGGAAATATTATCATTAAATTATGGTCTCAAACTTACTGCAGTGTTGAAGCTCAAACATGTTTTGGGGTCCAGAGAATTACTACAGTGGTGAAACTCACATTTAAGGAAAATGTAAATATGATCTAGTGTTTTTGTGTGTGTGTATATTTCCCTCCAAAGTGGAATGAGCTTAGAGGAATGTTAAGTCGTTACCTGTAGCATGGCTCAGAATGTCTTAGAATCGAGTGTGACTGACTGGATGGTGTGAAGCGGGGGGTGCCCAACAGGTCGATCGCCAGATACCAGTAGCTCACAGCCCACCTATTTTAATTTTACCTTTATTTAACCAGGCAAGTCAGTTAAGAACATATTCTTATTTTCAATGACAGCCTGGGAACAGTGGGTTAACTGCCTGTTCAGGGGCAGAACGACAGATTTGTACCTTGTCAGCTCGGGGGTTTGAACTCGCAACCTTCCGGTTACTAGTCCAACGCTCTAACCACTAGGCTGCGCTGCTCGCCAAACTATTCTGAAAATACATGCAAACTGGCATATAAACAAATCTCACAAGTATCAGACACAACAAGATCCCAGCTACTATCTTATCAAAGCAACATTGATATTATCCCACCCCTGGTTAGACGCTATTGGTTTAAAAAGCCAAACCTGACACAATATCTGCCAATTAGTTTCCAGCAATATTGCCCCTGTCTGTCTGTGTGGTGCGCGTGTTTGTCTAACACTCTGTGTGTAGCCAATTGATGTTATAACCGTCTTGTGGGTTGGCAGAAATACTTTCCCCAAAACCTTCTCAGTTAAATGTTAACTGTATGATATAAAATATATAAATTGTATCTATTATATGTTTTTGGTAAACTTTGCCATGAAACGAGCAGCAGCAATACATGACCATAGCTATACCAGCACGTTATATGGCACGTTCCTCACTCACTAAATGCACAATTAAAGGGCCAGATGAACAATTAAAGGGAAATTACACTCAAACATGTGTAATTATTGATATGAACTCAAAACATCAAATGAAGTTGTTTCTCTAGGAACACTTGTAAACATCCAATTTAGTTGTTTCTCTAAGAACATTTGCAAACATCCCATTTAGTTATTTCTCTAGGAACACTTGTAAACATCCAATTTAGTTGTTTCTCTAAGAACACTTGTAAACATCCCATTTAGTTGTTTCTCTAAGAACACTTGCAATTTAGAGAGTGAAACACTAAAAGAGTCTAAAAGCAGGAAAAATAAAACAGAGAAACAGAATTTGGGGGAAAAAAATCTGATTTTATAAAGCCCCCATTAAAGTTGTTTATGAACCAGTATATTACCAAGTAAATTGACTGACAATACTACTTCCTCTAGTACAAGGACCAGGGAAGAGTTGACAACATAGTGCCCTACTTCCTCTCTAAGGACCAGGGGAAGAGTTGACAACATAGTGCCCTACTTCCTCTCTAAGGACCAGGGGAAGAGTTGACAACATAGTGCCCTACTTCCTCTCTAAGGACCAGGGGAAGAGTTGACAACATAGTGCCCTACTTCCTCTAGTACACTAAGGACCAGGGAAGAGTTGACAGCATAGTGCCTTACTTCCTCTAGTACAAGGACCAGGGGAAGAGTTGACAACATAGTGCCCTACTTCCTCTCTAAGGACCAGGGAAGAGTTGACAACATAGTGTCCTACTTCCTCTCTAAGGACCAGGGGAAGAGTTGACAACATAGTGCCCTACTTCCTCTCTAAGGACCAGGGAAGAGTTGACAACATAGTGTCCTACTTCCTCTCTAAGGACCAGGGGAAGAGTTGACAACATAGTGCCCTACTTCCTCTCTAAGGACCAGGGAAGAGTTGACAACATAGTGCCCTACTTCCTCTCCAAGGACCAGGGGAAGAGTTGACAACATAGTGCCCTACTTCCTCTCTAAGGACCAGGGAAGAGTTGACAACATAGTGTCCTACTTCCTCTCTAAGGACCAGGGGAAGAGTTGACAACATAGTGCCCTACTTCCTCTCTAAGGACCAGGGGAAGAGTTGACAACATAGTGCCCTACTTCCTCTCTAAGGACCAGGGGAAGAGTTGACAACATAGTGCCCTACTTCCTCTCTAAGGACCAGGGAAGAGTTGACAACATAGTGCCCTACTTCCTCTCTAAGGACCAGGGAAGAGTTGACAACATAGTGCCCTACTTCCTCTCTAAGGACCAGGGAAGAGTTGACAACATAGTGCCCTACTTCCTCTCTAAGGACCAGGGGAAGAGTTGACAACATAGTGCCCTACTTCCTATAGTACAAGGACCAGGGAAGAGTTGACTACATAGTGCCTTACTTCCTCTAGTACACTAAGGACCAGGGAAGAGTTGACAGCATAGTGCCTTACTTCCTCTAGTACAAGGACCAGGGAAGAGTTGACAACATAGTGCCCTACTTCCTCTCTAAGGACCAGGGAAGAGTTGACAACATAGTGTCCTACTTCCTCTCTAAGGACCAGGGAAGAGTTGACAACATAGTGCCCTACTTCCTCTCTAAGGACCAGGGAAGAGTTGACAACATAGTGTCCTACTTCCTCTCTAAGGACCAGGGGAAGAGTTGACAACATAGTGCCCTACTTCCTCTAGTACAAGGACCAGGGAAGAGTTGACAACATAGTGCCTTACTTCCTCTAGTACACTAAGGACCAGGGAAGAGTTGACAGCATAGTGCCTTACTTCCTCTAGTACAAGGACCAGGGAAGAGTTGACAACATAGTGCCCTACTTCCTCTCTAAGGACCAGGGGAAAAGTTGACAACATAGTGCCCTACTTCCTCTCTAAGGACCAGGGGAAGAGTTGACAACATAGTGCCCTACTTCCTCTCTAAGGACCAGGGAAGAGTTGACATCATAGTGCCCTACTTCCTCTAGTACAAGGACCAGGGAAGAGTTGACAACATAGTGCCCTACTTCCTCTCTAAGGACCAGGGAAGAGTTGACAACATAGTGCCCTACTTCCTCTCTAAGGACCAGGGAAGAGTTGACAACATAGTGCCCTACTTCCTCTCTAAGGACCAGGGAAGAGTTGACAACATAGTGCCCTACTTCCTCTCTAAGGACCAGGGAAGAGTTGACAACATAGTGCCCTACTTCCTCTCTAAGGACCAGGGAAGAGTTGACAACATAGTGCCCTACTTCCTCTCTAAGGACCAGGGGAAGAGTTGACAACATAGTGCCCTACTTCCTCTCTAAGGACCAGGGGAAGAGTTGACAACATAGTGCCCTACTTCCTCTCTAAGGACCAGGGGAAGAGTTGACAACATAGTGCCCTACTTCCTCTCTAAGGACCAGGGAAGAGTTGACACCTAGTGTATATACTAATACAACCCACACATAGCCTAGTGTTTATACTAATACAACCCACACATAGCCTAGTGTATATACTAATACAACCCACACATAGCCTAGTGTATATACTAATACAACCCACACATAGCCTAGTGTATATACTAATACAACCCACACATAGCCTAGTGTATATACTAATACAACCCACACATAGCCTAGTGTATATACTAATACAACCCACACATAGCCTAGTGTATATACTAATACAACCCACACATAGCCTAGTGTATATACTAATACAACCCACACATAGCCTAGTGTATATACTAATACAACCCACACATAGCCTAGTGTATATACTAATACAACCCACACATAGCCTAGTGTCTATACTAATACAACCCACACATAGCCCAGTGTATATACTAATACAACATACTCACAAAAAGCTTGTTTCTTTCAACGTTTTTGCACAAATGTGTTTGCATCCCTGTTAGTGAGCATTGCTTCTTTCCAAGATAATACATCCACCTGACAGGTGTGGCACATCAAGAATATGATTAAAAAGCACCATCATTACACAGGTGCACCTTGTGCATGGGACAATAAAAGGCCACTCTAAAATGTGCAGTTTTGCCACACGACACAATGCCACAAATGTTTCAAGTATTGAGGAGCATGCAATTGGCATGCTGACTGCAGGAATGTCCACCACAGCTGTTTCCAGCCGTTTTAGAGAATTTGGCAGTAAAGCCTCACAACTGCAGACCACATGTATCCACGCCAGCACAGGACCATTTCCGAGCCCAGCCACCTGGACAGCTGATGAAACTGAGCTTTCTGTCTTTAATAACGCTTTTTTTTGTGGGTTTAAACTCATCCTGATTGGCCCTGGCTCCCCAGTGGCCCCTGCTCAGTCATGTGAAATCCATAGATAAGGGCCTAATGAATTGAATGAACGGATTTCATCATATGAACTTTAATTCAGTAAAATTGTTGCATTCCTATTTTTGTTCAGTATATATATATATATATATATATATATATAATAATATAATATATGCCATTTAGCTGACGCTTTTATCCAAAGCGACTTACAGTCATGTGTGCATACATTCTACGTATGGGTGGTCCCGGGAATCGAACCCACTACCCTGGCGTTACAAGCGCCATGCTCTACCAACTGAGCCACAGAAGGACCATAGGAGGATATATATATGATACTTTCACACACAAGTCTACCCTAGTAGTCCATTTACCCTGTAATCACTCAGTGTTTCACTCTCCCGAACTACCTTAATTGAACTCCTGTGAGCGGAATAGCCCGTTGAGTTTTCTGCAGAACGAGTGAGATGCAGTTCTGTAATGATGGTATCAAGACAAGTCAACAGACTAACGATTGTGGTATCATTGTTTTTCTGTTATCACTATGAAATTATCCTCAAGGTCAACTCATTTAGAATTTGACACGGATTCATGAGAGTGTTTTTATAAGATACTGCATCACCCGCAAAACTCTTTCTCTTAATAAGAAGAGATATTGACTTGGGCCAACAGGCTTGGGTTCATATCTAATTGAAAGAGACAATGCAGTGAAGCCTACACCTTGGGATGCTGGAGGAAAACAGTGTCCTCACAGTGACAAGAATGGGGGGTGGTGTGTGTGCGTGTGTGTGTGTTTGTGTTCATGCTGGTGTGTTTGTGTGTAACAGTGTCTCACTGAGATGTGATAATGGGACTTCAGGGAGATAATGGGAGATAATGGGACCTCAGGGAGATAATGGGAGATAATGGAACCCCCGGGAGATAATGGGAGATAATGGGACATCATTGAGATAATGGGAGATAATAGGACCCCGTGGAGATACCGGGACCCCTGGGAGATAAAGGGACCTCAGGGAGATAATGAGAGATAATGGGATATCATGGATATAATGGGACATCATGGAGATAATGGGACCCCGGGGAGATAATGAGAGATAATGGGACATCATGGATATAATGGGACATCATGGAGATAATGGGAGATAATAGGACCCTGTGGAGATACCGGGACCCCTGGGAGATAAAGGGACCTCAGGGAGATAATGAGAGATAATGGGATATCATGGATATAATGGGACATCATGGAGATAATGGGACCCCAGGGAGATAATGAGAGATAATGGGACATCATGGATATAATGGGACATCATGGAGATAATGGGACCCCAGGGAGATAATGGGAGATAATAGCACCCCATGGAGATAATGGGACCTCAGGGAGGTAATGAGAGATAATGGGATATCATGGATATAATGGGACATCATGGAGATAATGGGACCCCCCAGGGAGATAATGGGAGATAATAGGACCCCATGGAGATAATGGCACCCCATGGAGATAATGGGACCTCGGGGAGATAATGAGAGATCATGGGATATCATGGATATAATGGGACATCATGGAGATAATGGGACCCCATGGAGATAATGGGACCTCAGGGAGATAATGGGAGATAATGGAACCTCAGTGAGATAATGGGACCTCTGTGATGTAATGGAACTTCAGAGAGATAATGGGACCTCTGTGATATAATGGAACTTCAGAGAGATAATGGGACCTCAGGGAGATAATGGGGCCTTAGGGAGAACGAAGAGAGAGCTTCTCTGTCACGAGTCCGACCGAGGGTGTTTCCCTTCCCGGGCGGTTGGCGCTCGGCGGTCGTCGTCACCGGCCTATTAGCTGCCACTGATTGTTTTTCCTCTCCCTCCTTGTATGTTTAGTGGTAGCACCTGTTCATGATTAATCAAGTAATTAGTTTGTCTTTATTAGACAGCCGGCCCGCCTGGTTGTTGTGCGGGATTATTGCAGTGTAACCTTCAGCTCTGTTGTTAGAAGTACGTGTTAGTGCCTGGTCGTTACCTTTTCCGTTGTACATTCTCTTTCCCTGTGTTTGGGGCCGTTACTATTGTGAGCACCCTGGGATGCGTTGGCGCTATTAAAGACGCACAGCTTTGCACTCACTGTCTCCTGCGTTTGACTCCACACACCTACGACACCTGAAGTGTTACAGAATCCCGCACCTAAATCAAATCGAATGGAGTCAGCAGGAGCAGCAGCCAACCCTCTCCCATCGATGGAGGAACGGGTTCTCCACCACACCACCATTCTCCATCGGATCGGATCCGCGATGGATCAAGTGATGGAGAGAATGGACCGATGGGAGAGGAGTGGTCTCCTCTCTCCACCTTCGGCACCCCCGACTCCGGTCTCCCCATCACTCGACTCCAGCACCCTTCGTCTGACGCTACCGAGGGCTTATGATGGAGCGGCGGGTTGCCAGGGGTTTCTGCTTCAGCTGGAGCTATACCTGGCCACCGTTAGACCCACTCCCTCAGGAGCGGAGAGGGTGAGTGTCCTCATCTCCTGCCTCACGGGTCGTGCTCTGGAGTGGGCGAACGCAGTCTGGAATGGCCCAGACTCAGCGGGAGCACTACCCAGAGTTTTCCTGCCGCTTCCGTGCCGTATTTGATCACCCTATAGACGGCCGAGCGGTGGGAGAACGACTTGTTCATCTCAGGCAGGAGAGGAGGAGCGCCCAGGATTACGCGCTGGAGTTCCGGACCTTGGCAGCCGGATCTGGGTGGAACGACAGGGCCCTTATGGACCACTACAGGTGTGGTCTCCGAGAGGACGTCCGCCGGGGAGTTAGCGTGTCGGGACACCACTCTGTCACTGGATCAGCTGATTGACATGTCCATTCGACTGGACAATCTGCTGGCTGCCCGCGGGCGTTCAGAGAGGGTCCTGTGCGTTCCACCACCCAGTCCCTCCGCTCCCATTCCGATGGAGTTGGGAGGGGCTGCGCCGAGGGTACCGGAGGAGGAGGCCTTCCCTGCACCAACTGTGGTCGGAGAGGACACACGTCTGATCGGTGCTGGGGGTCCGTCTGGGAGTAGAGATGGCAGGCGGAACGCTTCTCGGTCACCCCAGGTGAGTCAGCATCAGACTCACCCAGAATCCCTTGTTGGCCATATGTTTGTCTTAATCTCTTTCCTTCACTTTTTCCCTCTTCCCAGCATAGGGCGCTAGTCGATTCAGGCGCAGCTGGGAACTTTATGGATCGCGGACTCGCCCTTAAGTTAGGGGTTCCGCTGGTGCCGATAGATTCTCCTTTCCCCGTGCACTCCCTAGATAGCCGGCCATTAGGGTCAGGGATGGTCGGGGGAGACCACGGTCCCACTGGACATGGTGACGCAGGGGAATCATAGGGAGCATGACCTATACGTCAAGGCTGAGAAATGCGTGTTCTCTAAACGAGCCGTCTCTTTTCTGGGATATCGCATTTCCACCTCGGGGTGGTGATGGAGGGTGAACGCATTAGGGCCGTGCGTAATTGGCCGACTCCAACCACGGTAAAGGAGGTGCAGCGGTTTTGGGTTTTGCCAACTACTACCGGAGGTTTATCCGGGGTTTTGGCCAGATAGCGGCTCCCATTACCTCACTGCTGAGGGGGGCCCGGTGCGATTGCAGTGGTCAGCACAGGCGGACAGGGCATTCAACAAGTTGAAGGCGCTGTTCACTGATGCGCCCGTGTTGGCGCATCCGGATCCTCTCTAGCATTCATAGTGGAGGTGGACGCGTCCGAGGCTGGGGTGGGTGCCGTGCTATCACAGCGCTCGGGTACGCCACCAAAACTCCGCCCCTGCGCTTTCTTCTCAAGGAAGCTCAGCCCAGCGGAGCGTAACTATGATGTGGGGACCGGGAGTTGCTAGCGGTGGTTAGAGCTCTGAAGGTGTGGAGACACTGGCTTGAGGGGGCTAAGCACCCTTTTCTCATCTGGACCGACCACCAGAATCTGGAGTATATTCGGGCTGCAAGGAGACTTAACCCACGTCAGGCAAGGTGGGCCATATTCTTCACCCGGTTCCGGTTTACTTTGTCTTATAGACCGGGCTCCCAGAACGTGAAGGCTGACGCACTGTCCCGCCTTTACGACACCGAGGATGGGTCCACCGAACCTACTCCCATCCTTCCCGCCTCTAAGCTGGTAGCCCCAGTGGTATGGGAGGTGGACTCGGACATCGAGCGGGCGTTACGGGCTGAACCCGCGCCTCCTCAGTGTCCAGCGGGGCGAAGGTACGTGCCGCTTGATGTTCGGGACAAGCTGATTCGGTGGGCTCACGTCCTACCCTCCTCGGGTCACCCTGGGGTGACGAGGACAGTGGGGAGCCTTCAGGGGAGGTATTGGTGGCCTACGTTGGTTAAGGACGTTAAGGGTTATGTCTCCTCTTGCTCAGTGTGCGCTCAGAGTAAGGCTCCTAGGCACCTTCCTAGAGGGAAGCTACAACCCCTCCCCGTTCCACAGCGGCCATGGTCACATCTGTCCATAGATTTCCTGACCGATCTTCCGCCGTCTCAGGGAACACCGCGGTTCTAGTGATTGTGGATCGGTTTTCTAAGTCCTGCCGTCTCCTCCCGTTGCCCGGTATCCCTACAGCCCTGCAGACTGCGGAGGCATTATTTACCCATGTCTTTCGGCACTACGGGGTGCCGGAGGACATCGTTTCTGATCGGGGCCCCCAATTCACGTCTCGGGTATGGAGAGCGTTCATGGAACGCTTGGGGGTCTCTGTCAGCCTGACCTCCGGTTATCACCCGAGAGTAATGGGCAGGTGGAGAGATTGAACCAGGAGGTGGGTAGGTTTCTGCGGTCGTATTGCCAGGATCGGCCAGGGGAGTGGGCACGATACATTCCCTGGGCTGAAATGGCTCAGAACTCACTACGCCACTCCTCTACTAACGTGTCCCCTTTTCAGTGTGTGTTGGGATACCAGCCGGTCCTGGCACCATGGCATCCGAGCCAGACCGAGGCTCCTGCGGTGGAGGAATGGGTACAGCGCTCCAAGGAGACCTGGAGGGCCGTCCAGGAGTCTCTACGACAAGCGAGTGGACGGCAGAAGAGGAGTGCTGACCGCCACCGCAGTGAGGCCCCGTGTTTGTACCGGGGACAGGGTCTGGCTCTCGACCCGAAACCTACCTCTCCGCTTGCCCTGCCGGAAGCTGGGTCCGCAGTGTGTAGGGCCCTTTAAAGTCCTGAGGAGAATAAACGAGGTGTGTTATCGATTACAACTCCCTTCCTATTATCGAATTAACCCCTCGTTTCATGTGTCTCTCCTCAGGCCGGTGGTAGCTGGTCCCCTGCAGGACAGTGAGGTACCGGAGGTCCCTCCCCCCTCTGGACATCGAGGGGACCCCGGCGTACACGATCCGGGCCATTCTGGACTCAAGACGCCGGGTGAGGGGCCTGCAGTACCTCGTGGACTGGGAGGGGTACGGTCCGGAGGAGAGGTGCTGGGTACCGGTGAGGGACATCTTGGATCCATCCATGTTGAGGGATTTCCATCGCCTCCATCCGGATCGCCCTGCACCTCGTCCTCCGGGGCGACCTCGAGGCCGGTGTCGGCGCTGCGGGAGCCGCGCGTCGGGAGGGGGTACTGTCACGAGTCCGACCGAGGGTGTTTCCCCTTCCCCGGGCGGTTGGCGCTCGGCGGTCGTCGTCACCGGCCTATTAGCTGCCACTGATTGTTTTTCCTCTCCCTCCTTGTATGTTTAGTGGTAGCACCTGTTCATGATTAATCAAGTAATTAGTTTGTCTTTATTAGACAGCCGGCCCGCCTGGTTGTTGTGCGGGATTATTGCAGTGTAACCTTCAGCTCTGTTGTTAGAAGTACGTGTTAGTGCCTGGTCGTTACCTTTTCCGTTGTACATTCTCTTTCCCTGTGTTTGGGGCCGTTACTATTGTGAGCACCCTGGGATGCGTTGGCGCTATTAAGACGCACAGCTTTGCACTCACTGTCTCCTGCGTTTGACTCCACACACCTACGACACCTGAAGTGTTACATTCTCCAGATCACATGTTGTTATAAGCTACCCATCCAGCATGTCTTGAGGATCACCTAGCGTCACAAACACTCATTTGGGCTCAGCATATTAATCGTAATAATGTCGTTTTTTTATTCATACATTTATTCGCACCAAAGAAAACAGTAATAGACAACAATAGATAAAACAGATAAAAACAAATGAGAAAAAAACAGTGTGCAGGTGTGTTGGAAGCCCAAGGGCTTATATGCAAACCACACCTGAGAAACAACATACATACATAAATACAAACATACCAAAGGTTTGTTTAAACAGATAACAAAACCTACTAATTATACATAATTGATCAGTAAACAATGGGTGTGTGCATGTGAACCTACCTACAAAAACCTACTAATTATACATGTATAAATTAATTGATCAGTAATCAATGTTTGTGCATGTGAGTGCGTGGTTCATGAGGCTGACCACCAGTCTTCATGGAGGAGATTACTGAGTAGTTTGGTTCATCAGGCTGACCCCCAGTCTTCATGGAGGAGATTACTGAGTAGTTTGGTTCATCAGGCTGACCCCCAGTCTTCATGGTTCATCAGGCTGACCCCCAGTCTTCATGAAGGAGATTACTGAGTAGTTTGGTTCATCAGGCTGACCCCCAGTCTTCATGGAGGAGATTATTGAGTAGTTTGGTTCATCAGGCTGATCCCCAGTCTTCATGGAGATTACTGAGTAGTTTGGTTCATCAGGCTGACCTCCAGTCTCCATGGAGGAGATTATTGAGTAGTTTGGTTCATCAGGCTGACCCCCAGTCTTCGCCTGAAATTATTGAGGGATGATGATGTTTTGGCAATGTGAAGATACGAATTCCGGAGTATGGTACCTCTGTATCTGATAGAGAATTGACCATGTGGGGTGTGGCAGTGGGGAAGGTGGAGGTTATGCAGTGTCTTTGGTTGTATAGATGGATTTCAGAATTAACGTGGACGAATCCATTGAAGGGTTTAGGTCAACTGTCTGGGACCTGGACGAATCCATTGAAGGGTTTAGGTCAACTGTCTGGGACCTGGACGAATCCATTGAAGGGTTTAGGTAATCTGTCTGGGAGATATGAGTATTTGTAGACGAAAGGGCATAATTGGTGTACATTAATGCCCTAAATAGACAGGATATTGTGTTTCTTAAACAAAGGTGCAGATGAAGCCAGGTAATTAGAGGTGGCTAGTCTTGCACATTTATTTTGTATAATGAGTACATTGTGTAGGTAGGAGGCATATGCACTGGCCCAGACAATACTACAAATGATTCTGATGACACCAACAGATTTCATCACTTTACTGCAGACTGAATGTGATCTTTCCAGGAATACTTGTCATCTATTAAAACTCTGAGGAATCTAGTGGATGTTTAATTTCATTCCTACCAATTGAGGTCATGGCTCTTTCTTTGAACAATATTTCTTATTCTTACTAGTGAATACTATAAAGATGGATTTTAACATTTAAAGATAAGTTGTTTATCTGGAACCATTCAGACAATTAGTGATGGAGTGCTGCATCATGTGACCTGGCCTACACAATCACCCGAGATGGTTTTGGTTTGAGTTGGACTGCAGAGTGAAGGAACAGCAGGTAACAAGTGCTCAGCATATGTGGGAACTCCTTCAAGACTGTTGTAAAAGCATTCCGGGTGAAGCCGGTTGAGAGAATGCCAAGAGTGTGCAAAGTTGTCGTCAAGGCAAAGGGTGGCTCCTTTGAAGAATCTCAAATATAAAATATATTTGATTTGTTTAACACTTTTTTGGTTGCTACATGATTCCATGTGTTATTTAATAGTGTTGATGTCTTCATTATTATTCTACAATGTAGAAAATAGTAAAAATAAAGAAAAACGCTTGAATGAGTAGGTGTGTCCAAACTTTTGACTGGAACTGTACATTAGCGGGTCAGTAAACGAGGAAGTGATTTCACCAAAGAGTGACCAATCTCATCATGACCAGTTGCTGATAACTTTAAGTTACCTATGACCTCCATCACCTCCATTGCATCAGGAAGATCAAACTGAAGCAGAGAAGGCAAATGTCCCTTAACGTAATCGATCTCCACCAGTTTTCTCTATTTTCTTTGACAGAGAGGAACCCACGTTCACAAAAAAGTTCGCGAAATATTCACACGCAATAGCATCAGGAAATAACATCAGGTCTTATTTCCAACATTGAGATGGAATATTTGTAGTGTTCGGTTCTTATTTTTCAGAGTGAATAACTCACTGACACTAGAGAAGCTTTAACCAAGTTTAATTCTTCCCAAAGGTTCCAACAATACATTGAGATGGAATATTTGTAGTGTTCGGTTCTTATTTTTCAGAGTAAATAACTCACTGACACTAGAGAAGCTTTAAAACCTGTTAGGGCTCATGCGAATTTTCGCAGCTTTTTGTTAAAAATCGCGCAACATTTCAGCGCCCTGCTACTCATGTCAGGAATATAGTATATGCATATGATTAGTATGTGTGGATAGAAAACACTCTGACGTTTCTAAAACTGGTTAAATCACGGCTGTGACTATAACAGAACCTGCGTTTCATCGAAAAGCGCAGGAAAATCTGATCACTGAAAATGGGAAAATATATCCATGCGCCACTTCGACCCATTGTTAAACGTGAACCACATTAAATGGGGCCGAGGTTGCAATACCTACAGCTTCCACACGATGTCAACAGTCTTGTCATTTGCCTACGATTTGTTTCTTGGTCAAACAGACACAAGGCAGCGCAGTTCTTCCGGTCTCCGACCGGATATTTTGGTTGAGATTTACCCGGACATTATTTCCAGACGTACAGCTATAGAATATACATCGCCTCGTGATCAATTTGATCGCTTATTAACGTTTACTAATACCTAAAGTTGCATTACAAAAGTATTTTGAAGTGTTTTGTGAAAGTTTATCGGCAACTTTTGTAATAAAAAAAAATGACGTTGCGTTATCAAACTCAGTTTTTTCCTTGATTACACAGTCTTCATAGATCGATATCTAGGCTATATATGGACCGATTTAATCGAAAAAAAGACCCAATAGTGATGTTTATGGGACATCTAGGAGTGCCAACAAAGAAGCTCGTCAAAGATAATGAATGTTTTATATTTTATTTCTGCGTTTTGGGTAGCGCCGGCTACCGCAAAATATGTCGTGTTAGGTGACGTTGCAGTATTTTGGGGGTACATGCTATCAGATAATAGCTTCTCATGCTTTCGCCGAAAAGCATTTTACAAATCTGACTTGGTGGATAGATTCACAACGAGTGTAGCTTTAATTCACTACCTTGAATGTGTATTTTAATGAAAGTTTGAGTTTTATCAAAAATTATAGGTGGCGCTCTGAAATTCCCCTGAGTGATGTTCCGGCATGGGAACTGTATTCTGCGTCAGCCTTAAGAAGTTTTTAAAGGCAGTGTGCGGCCCGAGGTTGAGAAGGAACTATCCTGCTCTCCACTGTCCAATCTCTTAAAGGCAGTGTGCGGCCAGAGGTTGAGAAGGAACTATCCTGCTCTCCACTGTCCAATCTCTTAAAGGGAAAGTGGACGAAGAGCGGGCAAATTCACGGTATCTATATGAGTACAGGGAGGCCTGCGTGATGGCCTTCTCTGCAACTTGTCTGTCGGAGGCGGTGCCCGACTCTGAAGTCACCCCTGAAGGATTCACTATTACTTGTATGGACAGAGACAGTGAAGCTGCTGGAGAGGAGCACGGAGGCCAAGCCTGGGTTCTGATAAAAGATAGATGGTGTAAAAACCACGATTGTCACGAAAACAATCTGCACTCCTGATATAGAGATGCTATCAGTGTCACTGCCTCCTCTTCTACCTCCCCCAAGCTGTCACTGCCTCCTCTTCTACCTCCCCCATGCTGTCACTGCCTCCTCTTCTACCTCCCCCATGCTGTCCCTGCCTCCGCTTCTACCTCCCCCATGCTGTCACTGCCTCCTCTACTACCTCCACCATGCTGTCTAACTCCCCTGAAATCACCCTCCTCTTCTACCTCCCCCATGCTGTCACTGCCTCCTCTTCTACCTCCCCCATGATGTCACTGCCTCCTCTACTACCTCCCCCATGATGTCACTGTCTCCTCTTCTACCTCCCCCATGCTGTCACTGCCTCCTCTTCTACCTCCCCCATGCTGTCATTGCCTCCTCTACTACCTCCCCCATGATGTCACTGTCTCCTCTTCTACCTCCCCCATGCTGTCACTGCCTCCTCTTCTACCTCCCCCATGCTGTCATTGCCTCCTCTACTACCTCCCCCATGATGTCACTGTCTCCTCTTCTACCTCCCCCATGCTGTCACTGCCTCCTCTTCTACCTCCGCCATGATGTCACTGCCTCCTCTTCTACCTCCCCCATGATGTCACTGCCTCCTCTACTACCTCCCCCATGCTGTCACTGCCTCCTCTTCTTATAGATGAGATGACGGGTACCTCCCCCATGTTATCACAGCAACTCTTCTACCTCACCCATGCTATCACTGCCTCCTCTTCTACCTCCCCCATACTGTCACTGCCTCCTCTTCTACCTCCCCCATGCTGTCACTGCCTCCTCTTCTACCTCCCCCATGCTGTCACTGCCTCCTCTACTACCTCCCCCATGATGTCACTGTCTCCTCTACTACCTCCCCCATGATGTCACTGTCTCCTCTACTACCTACCCATCTGCGTCATCCTCAAGTCTTCCCAAAGGTTCTGTACAGCTGTAATCAGACAGCAAAACATTTCTCACATCACAGTTATATACATCCTACTTAAAATACTCCTCCTCTCCAATCCTTACAGTTTATGGTTTAACAGGAAGCTAATAAAGAGGGTAACAGGATAACAAACCTTTATTACTGCCTTAAAATAATCTGTCCTCACCTCCTGACCTCAACCCCTCCTTCATCTAATCCACAGATGTCCATTGGGTTTTCTTCAGAGTACCATTAATCCTTGGCCATTAACTTCTGACATAAGCCCAGTCTCTTTCATTTCCTATCATTCATTTACTACCTCAATGATCAAAGTTTAGCCGATTCCAACATTAGATAACGTTTTCTTATTCGACAGTTGATTTGATCATTTTCCACATTATACTTTTGTAATTGCAGAATTCAGGGAGAGGGATTTGTGAGAAAATGTGTTGTTTTTAATTGAGGATTTTTTTGAGACGGGTTGTAAAACCAAGGTTTCTAGAATCCATCTGCATGCTCTCAAAGGATTTAATTAAGGGAAAGCATTGGTGCTTCATTAATAAAAAACACAATTGAAAGATGTGAGGGAAGTCTGGTAAGCAGCAAATGTCCTAATGAAATATCATCAATCAACATCTTAAAGTGTTTATAATTACTTTAGTTAAATATTCTACCCTTAATGCTACTAATCATTCCCATCTGTTCATGTCCAGCTGCCAAAGAGAAGTGGGAAATTGGAAAGTTGTCAGAATACAGTATACCTGTATTAGCCACATTATTCAAAGAATTTGTCAAATATGGTGAATAAGGGTGTCAGATGAATCCTTGGGTCACTCTGTGTGTTTATAGATGAGGAGATACAGATGAACGGGTCACTCTGTGTGTTTATAGATGAGGAGATACAGATGATGTTACGTTGGTCACTCTGTGTGCTTATAGATGAGGAGATACAGATGAACGGGTCACTCTGTGTGCTTATAGATGAGGAGATACAGATGAATGGGTCACTCTGTGTGCTTATAGATGAGGAGATACAGATGAATGGGTCACTCTGTGTGCTTATAGATGAGGAGATACAGATGAACGGGTCACTCTGTGTGTTTATAGATGAGGAGATACAGATGAATAAGACCATGTTATCGGGTCACTCTGTGTGTTTATAGATGAGGAGATACAGATGAACGCTTCATTAATAAGGTCACTCTGTGTGTTTATAGATGAGGAGATACAGATGATCAGGGTCACTCTGTGTGCTTATAGATGAGGAGATACAGATGAATGGGTCACTCTGTGTGTTTATAGATGAGGAGATACAGATAAACGGGTCACTCTGTGTGCTTATAGATGAGAGATACAGATGAATGGGTCACTCTGTGTGCATTATAGATGAGGAGATACAGATGAACGGGTCACTCTGTGTGCTTATAGATGGGGAGATACAGATGAATGGGTCACTCTGTGTGCTTATAGATGAGGAGATACAGATGATGTTATCGGGTCACTCTGTGCTTATAGATGAGGAGATACAGATGAACGGGTCACTCTCTGTGCTTATAGATGAGGAGATACAGATGAACGGGTCACTCTGTGTGCTTATAGATGAGGAGATACAGATGATATCCCTGGCGGGTCACTCTGTGTGCTTATAGATGAGGAGATACAGATGAATGGGTCACTCTGTGTGCTTATAGATGAGGAGATACAGATGAACGGGTCACTCTGTGTGCTTATAGATGAGGAGATACAGATGAATGTTATCAGGGGTCACTCTGTGTGCTTATAGATGAGGAGATACAGATGAACGGGTCACTCTGTGTGCATTATAGATGAGGGATACAGATATCCTTGGCTTCAGATGAACGGGTCACTCTGTGTGTTTATAGATGAGGAGATACAGATGAACAGGAGTTGGGTCACTCTGTGTGCTTATAGATGAGGAGATACAGATGAACGGGTCACTCTGTGTGTTTATAGATGAGGAGATACAGATAGATGGTGTATAAAGTATTCAACAAGTCAAATGTTACAACAAACTTTAAATACGTTTGTTGTAATCATCCAATAGAAAACACATTTTATCTTAATTATTAATCAAATAATTAATTAATAATTGATGGCAAACATATCAATGAAAATACCAATGTCAGAGTCGGGTGGCTTCATTAATATCTAATAAGACCATAGATGGATCCAATTACCACTTTTTTACCACCAAGAAATGAACAGGAGGGAATTTCTATGAGAATAGGTTCAACATCAATGTTCATCAGATGTAAGTGCGAGGTCTTGAAAAAGTTGATGAACCAAAATGGACCCTCCTCCTCCCACTCTTGATGTTCTCCAGTGGTGAAATGCATAGACATGTTAAAGATTGCTTCAGGGTTGTCAACCAGCTTTCTGAAAAGGCAACAATGGACCAATCACGACTGAGAGAAAACAGATCATGAACAAGGTGATGATGATTTTTAGGAAGACTTTAAACGTTCAACTGAAAGGTAGAAAATGTTACGGTTGTCATGTTTCAGGGGTATTCGATCAACTGCCGTATAAGACCATGTTATCAGGGTTGATATCCTTGGCTTCATTAATAAGACCATGTTATCAGGGTTGATATCCTTGGCTTCATAATAAGACCATGTTATCAGGGTTGATATCCTTGGCTTCATTAATAGGACCATGTTATCAGGGTTGATATCCTTGGCTTCATTAATAAGACCATGTTATCAGGGTTGATATCCTTGGCTTCATTAATAAGACCATGTTATCAGGGTTGATATCCTTGGCTTCATTAATAAGACCATGTTATCAGGGTTGATATCCTTGGCTTCATTAATAAGACCATGTTATCATGGTTGATATCCTTGGCTTCATTAATAAGACCATGTTATCAGGGTTGATATTAATAAGACCATGTTATCAGGGTTGATATCCTTGGCTTCATTAATAAGACCATGTTATCAGGGTTGATATCCTTGGCTTCATTAATATCTAATGGGTTAAAGACCATGTTATCAGGGTTGATATCCTTGGCTTCATTAATTAAGACCATGTTATCAGGGTTGATATCCTTGGCTTCATTATATAAGTTAAACCATGTTATCAGGGTTGATATCCTTGGCTCATTAATTAGACAATGTTATCAGAGTTGATATCCTTGGCTTCATTAATATCTAATGGGTGAAAGACCATGTTATCAGGATTGATATCCCTGGCTTCATTAATATCTAATGGGTTAAGGACCATGTTATCAGGGTTGATATCCTTGGCTTCATAAATAAGACCATGTTATCAGGGTTTATATCCCTGGCTTCATAAATAAGACCATGTTATCAGGGTTGATATCCTTGGCTTCATTAATAAGACCATTTTATCAGGGTTGATATCCTTGGCTTCATTAATAAGACCATGTTATCAGGGTTGATATCCCTGGCTTCATTAATAAGACCATGTTATCATCATTGATATCCTTGGCTTCATTAATAAGACCATGTTATCAGGGTTGATATCCTTGGCTTCATTAATAAGACCATGTTACCATAGTTGATATCCCTGGCTTCATTAATAAGAACATGTTATCAGGGTTGATATCCTTGGCTTCATTAATAAGACCATGTTATCAGGGTTGATATCCCTGGCTTCATTAATAAGACAATGTTATCATGGTTGATATCCTTGGCTTCATTAATAAGACCATGTTATCAGGGTTGATATCCTTGGCTTCATTAATAAGACCATGTTACCAGAGTTGATATCCCTGGCTTCATTAATAAGAACATGTTATCAGGGTTGATATCCTTGGCTTCATTAATAAGACCATGTTATCAGGGTTGATATCCTTGGCTTCATTAATATCTAACGGGTTATAAGACCATGATATCAGAGTTGATATCCTTGGCTTCATTAATAAGACCATGTTATCAGGGTTGATATCCTTGGCTTCATTAATAAGACCATGTTATCAGGGTTGATATCCTTGGCTTCATTAATATCTAATGGGTTAAAGACCATTTTATCAGAGTTGATATCCTTGGCTTCATAAATAAGACCATGTTATCAGGGTTGATATCCTTGGCTTCATTAATATCTAATGGGTTAAAGACCATTTTATCAGAGTTGATATCCTTGGCTTCATTAATAAGACCATGTTATCAGGGTTGATATCCTTGGCTTCATTAATAAGACCATGTTATCAGAGTTGATATCCTTGGCTTCATTAATAAGACCATGTTATCAGGGTTGATATCCTTGGCTTCATTAATAAGACCATGTTATCAGGGTTGATATTAATAAGACCATGTTTGGCTTCATAAATAAGACCATGTTATCAGGGTAGATATCCTTGGCTTCATTAATAAGACCATGTTATCAGGGTTGATATCCCTGGCTTCATTAATAAGACAATGTTATCAGGGTTGATATCCTTGGCTTCATTAATAAGACCATGTTATCAGGGTTGATATCCCTTGCTTCATTAATAAGACCATGTTATCAGGTTGATATCCTTGGCTTCATTAATATCTAATGGGTTAAAGACCATGTTATCAGGGTTGATATCCTTAGCTACATTAATTAGACAATGTTATCAGAGTTGATATCCTTGGCTTCATTAATATCTAACGGGTTAGAGACCATGTTATCAGGGTTGATATCCTTGGCTTCATTAATAAGACAATGTTATCAGGGTTGATATCCATGGCTTCATTAATAAGACCATGTTATAAGGGTTGATATCCCTGGCTTCATTAATAAGACCATGTTATCAGGTTTGATATCCCTGGCTTCATTAATAAGACCATGTTATCAGGGTTGATATCCTTGGCTTCATTAATAAGACCATGTTATCAGAGTTGATATCCTTGGCTTCATTAATATCTAATGGGTTAAGACCATGTTATCAGAGTTGATATCCTTGGCTTCATAAATAAGACCATGTTATCAGGGTTGATATCCTTGGCTTCATTAAGAATGTTATTAATAAGACCATGTTATCAGAGTTGATATCCTTGGCTTCATTAATAAGACCATGTTATCAGGGTTGATATCCCTGGCTTCATAAATAAGACCATGTTATTAGGGTTGATATCCTTGGCTTCATTAATAAGACCATGTTATCAGGGTTGATATCCCTGGCTTCATTAATAAGACCATGTTATCAGAGTTGATATCCTTTGCTTCATTAATAAGACCATGTTATCAGGTTTGATATCCCTGGCTTCATTAATAAGACCATGTTATCAGAGTTGATATCCTTGGCTTCATTAATATCTAATGGGTTAAAGACCATGTTATCAGGGTTGATATCCTTGGCTACATTAATTAGACAATGTTATCAGAGTTGATATCCTTGGCTTCATTAATATCTAACGGGTTAGAGACCATGTTATCAGGGTTGATATCCTTGGCTTCATTAATAAGACCATGTTATCAGGGTTGATATCCTTGGCTTCATTAATAAGACCATGTTATCAGGGTTGATATCCTTGGCTTCATTAATAAGACCATGTTATCAGGGTTGATATCCCTGGCTTCATTAATAAGACCATGTTATCAGAGTTGATATCCTTGGCTTCATTAATAAGACCATGTTATCAGAGTTGATATCCTTGGCTTCATTAATATCTAATGGGTTAGAGACCATGTTATCAGAGTTGATATCCTTGGCTTCATAAATAAGACCATGTTATCAGGGTTGATATCCTTGGCTTCATTAATAAGACCATGTTATCAGGGTTGATATCCTTGGCTTCATAAATAAGACCATGTTATCAGGGTTGATATCCTTGGCTTCATTAATAAGACCATGTTATCAGGGTTGATATCCTTGGCTTCATTAATAAGACCATGTTATCAGGGTTGATATCCCTGGCTTCATTAATAAGACCATGTTATCATCATTGATATCCTTGGCTTCATTAATAAGACCATGTTATCAGGGTTGATATCCTTGGCTTCATTAATAAGACCATGTTATCTAATGGGTTAAAGGGTTGATATCCTTGGCTTCATTAATAAGACCATGTTATCAGGGTTGATATCCTTGGCTTCATTAATAAGACCATGTTATCAGGGTTGATATCCCTGGCTTCATAAATAAGACCATGTTATTAGGGTTGATATCCTTGGCTTCATTAATAAGACCATGTTATCAGGGTTGATATCCTTGGCTTCATTAATAAGACCATGTTATCAGAGTTGATATCCTTTGCTTCATTAATAAGACCATGTTATCAGGTTTGATATCCCTGGCTTCATTAATAAGACCATGTTATCAGAGTTGATATCCTTGGCTTCATTAATATCTAATGGGTTAAAGACCATGTTATCAGGGTTGATATCCTTGGCTACATTAATTAGACAATGTTATCAGAGTTGATATCCTTGGCTTCATTAATATCTAACGGGTTAGAGACCATGTTATCAGGGTTGATATCCTTGGCTTCATTAATAAGACCATGTTATCAGGGTTGATATCCTTGGCTTCATTAATAAGACCATGTTATCAGGGTTGATATCCTTGGCTTCATTAATAAGACCATGTTATCAGGCAGGGTTGATATCCCTGGCTTCATTAATAAGACCATGTTATCATGGTTGATATCCTTGGCTTCATTAATAAGACCATGTTATCAGGGTTGATATCCTTGGCTTCATTAATATCTAATGGGTTAGAGACCATGTTATCAGAGTTGATATCCTTGGCTTCATAAATAAGACCATGTTATCAGGGTTGATATCCTTGGCTTCATTAATAAGACCATGTTATCAGGGTTGATATCCTTGGCTTCATAAATAAGACCATGTTATCAGGGTTGATATCCTTGGCTTCATTAATAAGACCATGTTATCAGGGTTGATATCCTTGGCTTCATTAATAAGACCATGTTATCAGGGTTGATATCCCTGGCTTCATTAATAAGACCATGTTATCATGGTTGATATCCTTGGCTTCATTAATAAGACCATGTTATCAGGGTTGATATCCTTGGCTTCATTAATAAGACCATGTTATCAGGGTTGATATCCTTGGCTTCATTAATAAGACCATGTTATCAGGGTTGATATCCTTGGCTTCATTAATAAGACAATGTTATCAGGGTTGATATCCCTGGCTTCATTAATAAGACCATGTTATCAGGATTGATATCCTTGGCTTCATTAATAAGACAATGTTATCAGGGTTGATATCCCTGGCTTCATTAATAAGACCATGTTATCAGAGTTGATATCCTTTGCTTCATTAATAAGACCATGTTATCAGGTTTGATATCCCTGGCTTCATTAATAAGACCATGTTATCAGAGTTGATATCCTTGGCTTCATTAATATCTAATGGGTTAAAGACCATGTTATCAGGGTTGATATCCTTGGCTACATTAATTAGACAATGTTATCAGAGTTGATATCCTTGGCTTCATTAATATCTAACGGGTTAGAGACCATGTTATCAAGGTTGATATCCTTGGCTTCATTAATAAGACAATGTTATCAGGATTGATATCCCTGGCTTCATTAATAAGACCATGTTATAAGGGTTGATATCCCTGGCTTCATTAATAAGACCATGTTATCAGGGTTGATATCCCTGGCTTCATTAATAAAACCATGTTATCAGAGTTGATATCCTTGGCTTCATTAATAAGACCATGTTATCAGAGTTGATATCCTTGGCTTCATTAATATCTAATGGGTTAGAGACCATGTTATCAGAGTTGATATCCTTGGCTTCATAAATAAGACCATGTTATCAGGGTTGATATCCTTGGCTTCATTAATAAGACCATGTTATCAGAGTTGATATCCTTGGCTTCATAAATAAGACCATGTTATCAGGGTTGATATCCTTGGCTTCATTAATAAGACCATGTTATCAGGGTTGATATCCTTGGCTTCATTAATAAGACCATGTTATCAGGGTTGATATCCCTGGCTTCATTAATAAGACCATGTTATCATGGTTGATATCCTTGGCTTCATTAATAAGACCATGTTATCAGGGTTGATATCCTTGGCTTCATTAATAAGACCATGTTATCAGGGTTGATATCCTTGGCTTCATTAATAAGACCATGTTATCAGGGTTGATATCCTTGGCTTCATTAATATGACCATGTTATCAGGGTTGACATCCTTGGCTTCATAAATAAGACCATGTTATCAGGGTTGATATCCTTGGCTTCATTAATAAGACCATGTTATCAGGGTTGATATCCCTGGCTTCATTAATAAGACCATGTTATCAGGGTTGATGTCATTGGCTTCATTAATAAGACCATGTTATCAGGGTTGATATCCTTGGCTTCATTACATTTACATTTACATTTAAGTCATTTAGCAGACGCTCTTATCCAGAGCGACTTACAAATTGGTGCATACACCTTATGACAACCAGTGGAACAGCCACTTGCATCTAAATCTTGTTGGGGGGTGAGAAGGATTACCATGTTTACCCTTACTTACCCTATCCTAGGTATTCCTTGCTTCATGAAGAGGTGGGGTTTCAGGTGTCTCCGGAAGGTGGTGATTGACCGCTGTCCTGGCGTCGTGAGGAGTTTGTTCCACCATTGGGGGGCTTCAGAGCAGCGAGACCATGTTATGGGCTGAGCGGGAACTGTACTTCCTCAGTGGTAGGGAGGCGAGCAGGCCAGAGGTGGATGAACGCAGTGCCCTTGTTTGGGTGTAGGGCCTGATCAGAGCCTGGAGGTACTGAGGTGCCATTCCCCTCACAGCTCCGTAGGCGAGCACCATGGTCTTGTAGCGGATGCGAGCTTCAACTGGAAGCCAGTGGAAGAGCGGAGGAGCGGGGTGACGTGAGAGAACTTGGGAAGGTTGAACACCAGACGGGCTTGGCTTCTGGATGAGTTAAAGACCATGTTTAATGGCACAGGCAGTTGAGCCCAGCCAACAGGCTTGCATTAATCAAGACGGGAGATGACAAGTGCCTGGATTAGGACCTGCGCCGCTTCCTGTGTGAGGCAGGGTAAGACCATGTTGTACTCTGCGGATGTTGTAGAGCATGAACCTACAGGAACGGGATACCGCCTTGATGTTCAGTTGAGAACGACCAGGGTGTTATCAGGATCACGATATCCAAGGTTCTTAGCGCTCTGGGAGGAGGACACAATGGAGTTGTCAACCGTGATGGCGAGATCATGGAACGGGCAGTCCTTGGCCCCGGGAGGAAGAGGAGCTCCGTCTTGCTGAGTTGTTCAGCTTCAGGTGGTGATCCGTCATCCACACTGATATGTCTGCCAGACATGCAGTTATGGGTTGATACCTGGTCATCAGAAGGGGGAAAGGAGAAGATTAATTGTGTGTCGTCTGCATAGCAATGATAGGTTGAGACCATGTGAGGTTATGACAGAGCCAAGTGACTTGGTGTATAGCGAGAATAAGAGAGGGCCTAGAACAGAGCCCTGGGGGACACCAGTGGTGAGCGCGTGGTGAGGAGACAGATTCTCGCCACGCCACCTGGTAGGAGTTGACCTGTCAGGTAGGACTTAGCGCAAGACCAAGCGTGGGCCGCGCCGGAGATGCCCAACTCGGAGAGGGTGGAGAGGAGTTGATATCTGATGGTTCACAGTATCGAAGGCAGCCGATAGGTCTAGAAGGATGAGAGCAGAGGAGAGAGAGTTAGCTTTAGCAGTGCGGAGCGCCTCCGTGATACATTAATAAGACCATGTTATCAGGGTTGATATCCTTGGCTTCATTAATAAGAACATGTTATCAGGGTTGATATCCTTGGCTTCATTAATAAGACCATGTTATCAGGGTTGATATCCTTGGCTTCATTAATAAGACCATGTTATCAGGGTTGATATCCTTGGCTTCATTAATATCTAACGGATTAGAGACCATGTTATCAGGGTTGATATCCTTGGCTTCATTAATAAGACCATGTTATCAGAGTTGATATCCTTGGCTTCATTAATAAGACCATGTTATCAGAGTTGATATCCCTGGCTTCATTAATATCTAACGGGTTAGAGACCATGTTATCAGGGTTGATATCCTTGGCTTCATTAATATCTAACGGGTTAGAGACCATGTTATCAGGGTTGATATCCTTGGCTTCATTAATATCTAACGGGTTAGAGACCATGTTATCAGGGTTGATATCCTTGGCTTCATTAATAAGAACATGTTATCAGGGTTGATATCCTTGGCTTCATTAATAAGACCATGTTATCAGGGTTGATATCCTTGGCTTCAATAATAAGACCATGTTATCAGGGTTGATATCCTTGGCTTCATTAATATCTAACGGATTAGAGACCATGTTATCAGGGTTGATATCCTTGGCTTCATTAATAAGACCATGTTATCAGAGTTGATATCCTTGGCTTCATTAATAAGACCATGTTATCAGAGTTGATATCCCTGGCTTCATTAATATCTAACGGGTTAGAGACCATGTTATCAGGGTTGATATCCTTGGCTTCATTAATATCTAACGGGTTAGAGACCATGTTATCAGGTTTGATATCCTTGGCTTCATTAATAAGAACATGTTATCAGGGTTGATATCCTTGGCTTCATTAATATCTAACGGATTAGAGACCATGTTATCAGAGTTGATATCCTTGGCTTCATTAATAAGACCATGTTATCAGAGTTGATATCCCTGGCTTCATTAATATCTAACGGGTTAGAGACCATGTTATCAGGGTTGATATCCTTGGCTTCATTAATATCTAACGGGTTAGAGACCATGTTATCAGGGTTGATATCCTTGGCTTCATTAATAAGAACATGTTATCAGGATTGATATCCCTGGCTTCATTAATAAGACCATGTTATAAGGGTTGATATCCCTGGCTTCATTAATAAGACCATGTTATCAGGGTTGATATCCCTGGCTTCATTAATAAGACCATGTTATCAGAGTTGATATCCTTGGCTTCATTAATAAGACCATGTTATCAGAGTTGATATCCTTGGCTTCATTAATATCTAATGGGTTAGAGACCATGTTATCAGAGTTGATATCCTTGGCTTCATAAATAAGACCATGTTATCAGGGTTGATATCCTTGGCTTCATAAATAAGACCATGTTATCAGGGTTGATATCCTTGGCTTCATAAATAAGACCATGTTATCAGGGTTGATATCCTTGGCTTCATTAATAAGACCATGTTATCAGGGTTGATATCCTTGGCTTCATTAATAAGACCATGTTATCAGGGTTGATATCCCTGGCTTCATTAATAAGACCATGTTATCATGGTTGATATCCTTGGCTTCATTAATAAGACCATGTTATCAGGGTTGATATCCTTGGCTTCATTAATAAGACCATGTTATCAGGGTTGATATCCTTGGCTTCATTAATAAGACCATGTTATCAGGGTTGATATCCTTGGCTTCATTAATAAGACCATGTTATCAGGGTTGACATCCTTGGCTTCATAAATAAGACCATGTTATCAGGGTTGATATCCTTGGCTTCATTAATAAGACCATGTTATCAGGGTTGATATCCCTGGCTTCATTAATAAGACCATGTTATCAGGGTTGATGTCATTGGCTTCATTAATAAGACCATGTTATCAGGGTTGATATCCTTGGCTTCATTAATAAGACCATGTTATCAGGGTTGATATCCTTGGCTTCATTAATAAGACCATGTTATCAGGGTTGATATCCTTGGCTTCATTAATATCTAACGGATTAGAGACCATGTTATCAGGGTTGATATCCTTGGCTTCATTAATAAGACCATGTTATCAGAGTTGATATCCTTGGCTTCATTAATAAGACCATGTTATCAGAGTTGATATCCCTGGCTTCATTAATATCTAACGGGTTAGAGACCATGTTATCAGGGTTGATATCCCTGGCTTCATTAATAAGACCATGTTATCAGGGTTGATATCCTTGGCTTCATTAATAAGACCATGTTATCAGGGTTGATATCCTTGGCTTCATTAATAAGACAATGTTATCAGGGTTGATATCCCTGGCTTCATTAATATCTAATGGGTTAAAGACCATGATATCAGAGTTGATATCATGCCTAACTAAGAGAGATACACAGGAAGACTCCAGAAAATCCACAGAAACAGTTCCACATGTCTTATACAACCATACATTGTTTTAGTTTTATCAATAGTGGGGCGCTTCCTGTGGACTGCACATTGACACATTCCACATAACACCACTGAAGACTTCAGAGGGATCTGACATTTAGAGAAATGTGAGTTTTTGGTCATGAGGTTAGGTGAAGTGTGTGTCAAATCACTGGACTATAGCGGAGTTACTTGCCATAGGCCTACGAGAGGGGGGAGAACGACCAGCTGATCAAACTTCATCAATTAGGCATGTCCTTTCTTTTGAGGAGTACCTTTTCAGAGAAGTCGTCATTGTTGAAGATGTTCGTTCCCTTCAGGCACTTGGTTCTCCTGAGGATGTCCTCCTTGTCTTTGAACCTGAGCAGTTTCACCATTATAGATCTGGGCCGTCCATCAGGGCAGTTTCACCACTATAGATCAGGCCGTCCATCAGGGCTGTTTCACCACTATAGATCTGGGCCGTCCATCAGGGCAGTTTCACCACTATAGATCAGGCCGTCCATCAGGGCAGTTTCACAACTATAGATCTGGGCTCTCCATCAGGGCAGTTTCACCACTATAGATCTGGGCTGTCCATCAGGGCAGTTTCACCACTATAGATCTAGGCTGTCCATCAGGGCAGTTTCACCACTATAGATCTGGGCTCTCCATCAGGGCAGTTTCACCACTATAGATCTGGGCTGTCCATCAGGGCAGTTTCACCACTATAGATCTGGGCCGTCCATCAGGGCAGTTTCACCATTATAGATCTGGGCTCTCGATCAGGGCAGTTTCACCACTATAGATCTGGGCTCTCCATCAGGGCAGTTTCACCACTATAGATCTGGGCTGTCCATCAGGGCAGTTTCACCACTATAGATCTGGGCTCTCCATCAGGGCAGTTTCACCACTATAGATCTGGGCCGTCCATCAGGGCAGTTTCACCACTATAGATCTGGGCTCTCCATCAGGGCAGTTTCACCACTATAGATCTGGGCCGTCCATCAGGGCAGTTTCACCACTATAGATCAGGCCGTCCATCAGGGCAGTTTCACCACTATAGATCAGGCCGTCCATCAGGGCAGTTTCACCACTATAGATCTGCGCCGTCCATCAGGGAAGTGCCGTTCCTATGGGCCCCTCTCCATCTCGATGAGTTTAGGGTCCAGTTTGAGTTGATCTGCCAAGAGTTTCTTGACCTTGACTTCAGTGTCATGCTAAGTTTCAGTCTTTACGTCCTCATTTCCATCGATTAAAGTGTTTTTCTGCCTCAATTGGTTTTTGAGGTAGACTCCTTTGGAAGAGTGCTTGTCAAGTGTTGTTTGGAAAACTGTGAGATCCTCTGACATGGTTTTGAATGGGGTCTGGCTGGTGACATTCACACCCTTTACCTCCTCCACCTCCGGCCGCGTAAATTCCAAACTGTGTTTAAATTCCATTACATCCTTAAACAGATCATCAACCGTTTTGTTGGTAGAATCCATAAAGAGTTGCAGGAAGGACTTAAAGTTAGTGTATTGTTGACCCAGTAGTTCATGGAGTGTAGTGTTGACCCAGTAGTCCATGGAGTGTATTGTTGACCCAGTAGTTCATGGAGTGTAGTGTTGACCCAGTAGTTCATGGAGTGTAGTGTTGACCCAGTAGTTCATGGAGTGTAGTGTTGACCCAGTAGTCCATGGAGTGTATTGTTGACCCAGTAGTCCATGGAGTGTAGTGTTGACCCAGTAGTCCATGGAGTGTAGTGTTGACCCAGTAGTTCATGGAGTGTAGTGTTGACCCAGTAGTTCATGGAGTGTAGTGTTGACCCAGTAGTTCATGGAGTGTATTGTTGACCCAGTAGTTCATGGAGTGTATTGTTGACCCAGTAGTTCATGAAGGGTAGTGTTGACCCAGTAGTTCATGGAGTGTAGTGTTGACCCAGTAGTTCATGGAGTGTAGTGTTGACCCAGTAGTCCATGGAGTGTATTGTTGACCCAGTAGTTCATGGAGTGTAGTGTTGACCCAGTAGTTCATGGAGTGTAGTGTTGACCCAGTAGTTCATGGAGTGTAGTGTTGACCCAGTAGTCCATGGAGTGTATTGTTGACCCAGTAGTTCATGAAGGGTAGTGTTGACCCAGTAGTTCATGAAGGGTAGTGTTGACCCAGTAGTTCATGAAGGGTAGTGTTGACCCAGTAGTTCATGGAGTGTAGTGTTGACCCAGTAGTTCATGGAGTGTAGTGTTGACCCAGTAGTTCATGAAGGGTAGTGTTGACCCAGTAGTTCATGGAGTGTAGTGTTGACCCAGTAGTTCATGGAGTGTAGTGTTGACCCAGTAGTTCATGGAGTGTAGTGTTGACCCAGTAGTTCATGGAGTGTAGTGTTGACCCAGTAGTTCATGGAGTGTAGAGTTGACCCAGTAGTTCATGGAGTGTAGTGTTGACCCAGTAGTTCATGGAGTGTAGTGTTGACCCAGTATTTCATGGAGTGTAGTGTTGACCCAGTAGTCCATGGAGTGTATTGTTGACCCAGTAGTTCATGAAGGGTAGTGTTGACCCAGTAGTTCATGGAGTGTAGTGTTGACCCAGTAGTTCATGGAGTGTAGTGTTGACCCAGTAGTCCATGGAGTGTATTGTTGACCCAGTAGTTCATGGAGTGTAGTGTTGACCCAGTAGTTCATGGAGTGTAGTGTTGACCCAGTAGTCCATGGAGTGTAGTGTTGACCCAGTAGTCCATGGAGTGTATTGTTGACCCAGTAGTTCATGAAGGGTAGTGTTGACCCAGTAGTTCATGGAGTGTAGTGTTGACCCAGTAGTTCATGAAGGGTAGTGTTGACCCAGTAGTTCATGGAGTGTAGTGTTGACCCAGTAGTTCATGGAGTGTAGTGTTGACCCAGTAGTTCATGAAGGGTAGTGTTGACCCAGTAGTTCATGGAGTGTAGTGTTGACCCAGTAGTTCATGGAGTGTAGTGTTGACCCAGTAGTTCATGGAGTGTAGTGTTGACCCAGTAGTTCATGGAGTGTAGTGTTGACCCAGTAGTTCATGGAGTGTAGAGTTGACCCAGTAGTTCATGGAGTGTAGTGTTGACCCAGTAGTCCATGGAGTGTAGTGTTGACCCAGTAGTTCATGGAGTGTAGTGTTGACCCAGTAGTTCATGGAGTGTAGTGTTGACCCAGTAGTTCATGGAGTGTAGTGTTGACCCAGTAGTTCATGGAGTGTAGTGTTGACCCAGTAGTTCATGGAGTGTAGTGTTGACCCAGTAGTTCATGAAGGGTAGTGTTGACCCAGTATTTCATGAAGGGTAGTGTTGACCCAGTAGTTCATGAAGGGTATTGTTGACCCAGTAGTTCATGAAGGGTAGTGTTGACCCAGTAGTTCATGGAGTGTAGTGTTGACCCAGTAGTCCATGGAGTGTAGTGTTGACCCAGTATTTCATGGAGTGTTGTGTTGACCCAGTATTTCATGAAGGGTAGTGTTGACCCAGTAGTTCATGAAGGGTAGTGTTGACCCAGTATTTCATGAAGGGTAGTGTTGACCCAGTAGTTCATGAAGGGTAGTGTTGACCCAGTAGTTCATGAAGGGTATTGTTGACCCAGTAGTTCATGAAGGGTAGTGTTGACCCAGTAGTTCATGAAGGGTAGTGTTGACCCAGTAGTTCATGAAGGGTAGTGTTGACCCAGTAGTTCATGAAGGGTAGTGTTGACCCAGTAGTTCATGAAGGGTAGTGTTGACCCAGTAGTTCATGGAGTGTAGTGTTGACCCAGTAGTTCATGGAGTGTAGTGTTGACCCAGTAGTTCATGGAGTGTAGTGTTGACCCAGTAGTCCATGGAGTGTAGTGTTGACCCAGTAGTTCATGAAGGGTAGTGTTGACCCAGTAGTTCATGAAGGGTAGTGTTGACCCAGTAGTTCATGAAGGGTAGTGTTGACCCAGTAGTTCATGGAGTGTAGTGTTGACCCAGTAGTTCATGAAGGGTAGTGTTGACCCAGTAGTTCATGGAGTGTAGTGTTGACCCAGTAGTTCATGGAGTGCAATGTTGACCCAGTAGTTCATGGAGTGTAGTGTTGACCCAGTAGTTCATGGAGTGTAGTGTTGACCCAGTAGTTCATGGAGTGTAGTGTTGACCCAGTAGTTCGTGGAGTATACAGTTGACCCAGTAGTTTGTGAAGGGTAGTGTTGACCCAGTAGTTCATGGAGGGTAGTTTTGACCCAGTAGTTCATGGAGTGTAGTGTTGAACCAGTAGTCCATGGAGTGTAGTGTTGACCCAGTAGTCCATGGAGTATACAGTTGACCCAGTAGTTTGTGAAGGGTAGTGTTGACCCAGTAGTTCATGGAGTGTGGTGTTGACCCAGTAGTTCATGGAGTGTGGTGTTGACCCAGTAGTTCATGGAGTGTAGTGTTGACCCAGTAGTTCATGGAGTGTGGTGTTGACCCAGTAGTCCATGGAGTGTAGTGTTGACCCAGTAGTCCATGGAGTGTAGAGTTGACCCAGTAGATCATGGAGTGTGGTGTTGACCCAGTAGTTCATGGAGTGTGGTGTTGACCCAGTAGTTCATGGAGTGTGGTGTTGACCCAGTAGTTCATGGAGTGTAGTGTTGACCCAGTAGTTCATGGAGTGTGGTGTTGACCCAGTAGTCCATGGAGTGTAGTGTTGACCCAGTAGTCCATGGAGTGTAGTGTTGACCCAGTAGATCATGGAGTGTGGTGTTGACCCAGTAGTCCATGGAGTGTAGTGTTGACCCAGTAGTCCATGGAGTGTAGTGTTGACCCAGTAGTTCGTGGAGTGTAGTGTTGACCCAGTAGATCATGGAGTGTGGTGTTGACCCAGTAGTTCGTGGAGTGTAGTGTTGACCCAGTCGAGCATGGAGTGTGGTGTTGACCCAGTAGTCCATGGAGTGTAGTGTTGACCCAGTCGAGCATGGAGTGTGGTGTTGACCCAGTAGTTCATGGAGTGTAGTGTTGACCCAGTAGTTCATGGAGTGTTGTGTTGACCCAGTAGTTCATGGAGTGTAGTGTTGACCCAGTAGTTCATGGAGGGTAGTGTTGACCCAGTAGTTCATGGAGTGTAGTGTTGACCCAGTAGTCCATGGAGTGTATTGTTGACCCAGTAGTTCATGGAGGGTAGTGTTGACCCAGTAGTTCATGGAGTGTAGTGTTGACCCAGTAGTCCATGGAGTGTAGTGTTGACCCAGTAGTTCATGGAGTGTAGTGTTGACCCAGTAGTCCATGGAGTGTAGTGTTGACCCAGTAGTTCATGGAGTGTAGTGTTGACCCAGTAGTTCATGGAGTGTATTGTTGACCCAGTAGTTCATGGAGTGTAGTGTTGACCCAGTAGTTCATGGAGTGTTGTGTTGACCCAGTAGTCCATGGAGTGTGGTGTTGACCCAGTAGTTCATGGAGTGTTGTGTTGACCCAGTAGTTCATGGAGTGTTGTGTTGACCCAGTAGTTTGTGGAGGGTGGTGTTGATACGTACTCCTCTTCCACATTGAACTTTGCAGTGTTTTTCGGTCTAGTATTAGCCTTGCTTCAAGCTTGTTGTGAGCTAAAATGAGTTCACAAACACAACCCACACCCCGCCTCTTGAAAACAAGCTCTGCCAGTGGCAAACACACACAAGCAACACAAACTTGATGACACATGAACCAGTACGATAAACAGAGAGAAGGCAGAGAAGTAACTCACTGTGTGGATCCTGGCTGTCCTGTACTATAGGAGCAGGAGATCCTGGTTGTCCTCTACTATAGGAGCAGGAGATCCTGGCTGTCCTGTACTATAGGAGCAGGAGATCCTGGCTGTCCTGTACTATAGGAGCAGGAGATCCTGGTTGTCCTCTACTATAGGAGCAGGAGATCCTGGCTGTCCTGTACTATAGGAGCAGGAGATCCTGGCTGTCCTGTACTATAGGAGCAGGAGATCCTGGCTGTCCTGTACTATAGGAGCAGGAGATCCTGGCTGTCCTGTACTATAGGAGCAGGAGATCCTGGTTGTCCTCTACTATAGGAGCAGGAGATACTGGCTGTTCTGTACTATAGGAGCAGGAGATCCTGGCTGTCCTCTACTATAGGAGCAGGAGATCCTGGCTGTCCTCTACTATAGGAGCAGGAGATCCTGGTTGTCCTGTACTATAGGAGCAGGAGATCCTGGTTGTTCTGTACTATAGGAGCAGGAGATCCTGGTTGTTCTGTACTATAGGAGCAGGAGATCCTGGATGTCCTCTACTATAGGAGCAGGAGATCCTGGCTGTCCTCTACTATAGGAGCAGGAGAACCTGGTTGTCCTCTACTATAGGAGCAGGAGATCCTGGTTGTTCTGTACTATAGGAGGAGATCCTGGCTGTCCTGTACTATAGGAGGAGATCCTGGCTGTCCTGTACTATAGGAGCAGGAGATCCTGGTTGTCCTGTACTATAGGAGCAGGAGATCCTGGTTGTCCTCTACTATAGGAGCAGGAGATCCTGGTTGTTCTGTACTATAGGAGCAGGAGATCCTGGTTGTTCTGTACTATAGGAGCAGGAGATCCTGGATGTCCTCTACTATAGGAGCAGGAGATCCTGGCTGTCCTCTACTATAGGAGCAGGAGATCCTGGTTGTCCTCTACTATAGGAGCAGGAGATCCTGGTTGTTCTGTACTATAGGAGCAGGAGAACCTGGTTGTCCTCTACTATAGGAGCAGGAGATCCTGGTTGTTCTGTACTATAGGAGGAGATCCTGGCTGTCCTGTACTATAGGAGGAGATCCTGGCTGTCCTGTACTATAGGAGCAGGAGATCCTGGTTGTCCTGTACTATAGGAGCAGGAGATCCTGGTTGTCCTCTACTATAGGAGCAGGAGATCCTGGTTGTTCTGTACTATAGGAGCAGGAGATCCTGGTTGTTCTGTACTATAGGAGCAGGAGATCCTGGATGTCCTCTACTATAGGAGCAGGAGATCCTGGCTGTCCTCTACTATAGGAGCAGGAGATCCTGGTTGTCCTCTACTATAGGAGCAGGAGATCCTGGTTGTTCTGTACTATAGGAGGAGGAGATCCTGGCTGTCCTCTACTATAGAAGCAGGAGATCCTGGCTGTCCTCTACTATAGAAGCAGGAGATCCTGGCTGTCCTGTACTGTAGGAGCAGGAGATCCTGGCTGTCCTGTACTGTAGGAGCAGTAGATCCCGACTGTCCTGTACTATAGGAGCAGGAGATCCTGGCTGTCCTGTACTGTAGGAGCAGGAGATCCTGGCTGTCCTGTACTATAGGAGCAGGAGATCCTGGCTGTCCTGTACTATAGAAGAAGGAGATCCTGGCTGTCCTGTACTGTAGGAGCAGGAGATCCTG